>NW_025335856.1:7792026-7817513 GCF_004798865.1 Varanus komodoensis
CACCCTGCCTATTTAACTTATATGCAGAGCACATCATGAGAAAGGCAGGGCTGGATGAATTACCAGTTGGAATTAAGATTGCTGGGAGAAATATCAACAACCTCAGATATACAAATGATACCACTCTCATGGCAGAAAGTGAAGAGGGACTAAAGAGCCTCTTGATGCAGGGGAAGGAGGAGAGTGCAAAAGTTGGCTTGAAACTCAACATTAAGAAAACTAAGATCATGGCATCAAGTCCTCTCACTTCCTGGCAAATAAATGGGGAAGAAATGGAGGTAGTGACATATTTTATTTTCCTGGGCTCCAAGATCACCGCAGATGGGGACTGCAGCCAAGAAATTAAAAGATGCTTGCTCCTGGGGAGGAAACCTATGGCAAATCTAGACAGCATACTAAAAAGCAGAGACATCACCCTGCCAACAAAAGTGTGTATAGTCAAGGCTATGGTTTTCCCAGTTGCGATGTATGGCTGTGAAAGCTGGACCATAAGGAAGGCTGAGCGCCAAAGGATTGAGGCCTTTTAATTGTGGTGCTAGAGGAGACTCCTGTGAGTCCCTTGGACCGCAAGGTGATCAAGCCGGTCAGTGCTAGAGGAGATCAACTCAGACTGCTCTTTAGAAGGCCAAATACTGAAGATGAAACTCAAATACTTTGGCCACCTAATGAGAAGGAAGGACTCCTTGGAGAAGAGTCTAATGCTGAGAACAATAGATGGCAAAAGAAGAAGGGGACGGCAGAGGTGGCTAGATGGAGTCACTGAAGCAGTTGGCGTGAGCTTGAGTGGACTCCGGGGGATGGTGGAGGACAGGAGGGCCTGGAGGAATGTTGTCCACGGGGTCGCGATGGGTCGGACACGATTTCGCGACTAACAACGACAACAACAAATGAATACTAGGAGTGACAGTTAGCCAGTAGCTGCAAGAAATTATAGAATTATTGCTACTCTGATTATTGTAGCTTCAGGGAAGATCAACTGCTCTTCTTCCGCAATCTAGATTTGCATTACATCAACTTGACAGAATAAGATTTGGATCTGTCCAATCCCTGATTAATTATGCGGTCCCTCCAGCAAAGCTTCCTCTCCATATGGATAACTCAACTTTCCAGGCCTAAACCAAGGCACCCTTTAAGAAGGCCCATGCGTCCATTCTTACTTAGCTTGCTTCCCTTCTTCCTCTACCCCATTAAGATGATGTGAGCAATGGCTAGTCACAATTTACATCCCTGTTGCTTCCCTTGGGCATTTCAGGCTCTGGTTAAACCCCTGAGAGTTCAACTTCACGTTCTGAGCTGCGGCTGGTGAGAACCAGTGGGGCTTTTATTGCTATTATTACTCTCTTGGTTGCTGCTGGCAGGGTTCCCCCTTTTGTGTAGAGCAAAGCAATCAGAGAAGAGCACAAAACCTTGACTTCCCAAAATGAAATAGGCAGGCAATCAAAGCTATTGGAAAGGACGCACCAGGAAGTCAATGAAGAATAGAAATAACATTTACAAAACCGGGTCTCAGCATGACGGGGTGCTTTGGCTGCCATCCCTAGCAGCGGGCGCTGTTCTCTTCTTGAAAGAACTTCCTTACAGCAAAGTAAACAGCTGGCCTATAACTGAGGGGGTCTAATGATAATAATGCTGATGACGATGATGGTGATAATCGCAATAACCATCTCACCCATTTATATGGTGCCTTCCGTTCAAACGGCTTCCAAAACACATTCTGCAAACTATGCTAAACTGATCCATGGGAAGTTTCTTTGCCTAATAGTTGGAGAAGACCCCCTCCCCACCTTCCATGCAAGGGTTCAAGTCCAGACTGGCCTCCCCTGCACCTACTCTAGAGTAAAAATGCAGAAAAAGAGAAACTGCTGCATATGGAATTAGGGTAACATCTGCTTTGGCCCTAAAATTCCTCACCCCCTCCTCGAAGAATTTGGGATTCCTTGAAGACAGTGAATTCTTTTCATCCTCTTCCCAGCCAGCTATTGGAGGGGGACAATTGAGGAGTTACCATGACTGCTGACAGCAATTTGCCTTTTTTCTGCTGCACTTTAAAAATAAAATAGGAAGCTGTACAGGCTGCCACTGTTTTCCAGAATGCTCAGAATGACACCAAATCTTGGATATTTGGAATGTTGGGATGTTATGGGTAACTGCTTTTTAAAAGGAAAAATGCATTATTAATGTTGTTGCTATTAATGTTATTATTATGTCAGTATTTTATTACAATCATAAAATCATAAAATAGTAGAGTTGGAAGGGGCCAGAGGGCCACTGGTCCAACCTCTTGCTCAGTGAAGGACACCAAGTTAAAGCATCCCTCTCAGAAGGCTGTCCAGTTGCATCCTGAGTGCCTCTAGTGTGGAAGAGCCTGCACCTCCCAAGGGAACTGGTTCCATTGTTGTACTGCTCTAACATTCAAGAAAATTTTTTCTGATATCTAAGCACCACTACCACGTCACACCAAATCATACCTCTCCTTTATTCCTTTTTCAAGGAACCCAAGATAGCTTGCAAAGTTCTCCTCCTCTCTATTTTAACCTCCCTGTATTTTATCCTCAGCTCTGTGAGGTAGGTTAGTCTGGTAGTAAGTGACTGGTCCAGAGTAATCCAGCAAATTTCATGGCTGAGTGGCAAATAAAACCCAGATCTTCTGCGTCTCCATCCAACACAATAGCCAGTACATCACACTGGTTCTTAGTTTTTAAAGGAAAGGGTGTTTTAGGTGCTGTCACTTGAAATGTAAATCTGTCCCCCTGCAAAAACATTTATGTCTCCCCGCTCCATAATGGCAGCCTGCTTTGCCCCTCCAATTTCTAAACAAAATTGCAAACCAAAATGTCTCCACTGAGTCCTTCCAGTTCATCCACACATTAACATGTTTAAACCCCTGCATAGATATGTGTTGCAAGATGCAAGCACTTCTCTGGTGGCTCATGAAGGAATGGGTCCTGAAACACCAGAGGTCCTCCAGCTGATCTCCAAGGAGGTCCATGAATCGACTAAGTCAAATTTCAGCCAACACTCTCCTCAGAACTTTGCATCAAGGAAGGATGTGAATGGACCCCCAGCAGCAGGTAGTACATCGCCATTTCTGCCTAGGTTGCATTTAGGGTTTTTTATTTTTTATTTATTTTATATTATTAATTTTAATTTTATATTGTTATTTTTATATTGTATTGTATTTTATTGTGTTATAAGCCACCCCGAGGCTTCGGCAAGGGGCGGCATAGAAATGTTCTAATAATAAAAAAAATAAAAAAAAATCCACTAGTGCTATCACTGTTGCTCCAGATTGTTTCAATCCATAGGCTATACTGTTACTCAGGATTTTATTCATCGAGAAGTCATTTGACTGCGATCTGCCAAGCCTCTCTGAAAAGTTACAAAAACAATTCTTTTTTGTTCTCTTTTCCTTCTTTCGAAAGTACTTGAATCCTTACCCTGAGCAGCAACTTCTAATCTTGCCTTGATTTGCTTTAGGCAAAATTTGGAGGACGGTGTAGTTAGACATGAGTATCAGTAGGAGATTGCTGTTGATGGTAGTTCATTTGTCTCAATTTCTTTCTTAAATGCAGCCACCCAGTGCTACTGAGCATTGTGGCTAACTGAAGCAGAATGTAGTTAAGAATCCTCACTGATATTTTGCCTACAGCATTCTGTATTGGGACAGTCCACTTCAGGAAAAACAAACTAAGAAGCAAGCAAAGATGCAATGGCTTCTGAGGATTTTCAAGGGAAACCAGAAGTCTCTGTAAGCCTCATGGAAATCCTCATGAGAGAACTCCTTGGCAGCAGTCCTTGGAATTTCTTGGCAGGGGAACTCATTTTATAGCTTATCCAATTGTATCTGGTTGCATTTTTGAAAGTTTAAGGAGCTGGGCATCCATAGAGCAACTGCTTGCACATTGTCAAAAAGAGAAAATTTGTCAGCAAAGGGAGACCATGGATTTGCATGAACTTTTCATCTGCTACTTGATACAAACAGATGCAAATTTAGAAAATGAATATAATGTAGGCAAAGGTAAAACGCCTGTCATGATAGTGGAAAGACTATGAACTGGTGAGACTGTCAACTCCGTCCATTGCTGATGCTCACCGTCCAAGCCCCTGTTGTCGTCTCAGGTAGCTCCTTTGGATTAAATGGTCCTTCAAATAGAAGACTGCCCTCTGTAAAGTAGGATGTTTGGTCCCCCTGGACTGCAGCCAAAGAGAGGACCTTATGAAATGGAACATGGACATATGAATCACAGTTCACAGTCAGAGTGGGACGTGAGTCCTTAGATCAAGTCTCCATTTGTAGTTCCAATGGCTGGAAAATGGCATTTGGAGGATGAGGAACCTAATGCGGGGGATGACGCATGTGAACTACATTGCGCAGTGCGAAGTGCTGTGTCATGAATACGAAATGAAGAAGAAGAGAACTTCGGGCTCCCCTCAGGGCTGTCCCGCCTTACCCATCTACCCCAGAGTTTGCTCCTCCAGCCCCAGCTGTGCCTGAGAAGTCCAATTTCACAGCTGCTCAGTTCCAAATTGTACTTGTGCTTTCCAGCTGCATTCTGAATAGCCCATATTTGTTTGCTATCAGCTTTAATTAAGAGAGGTTTCATTAGTTGGCACAAACACAACACACTTTGTTCCCCTCCCCCCTCCTCCTCCCTTTTTTGTGGGAGAGGGTTGAAGGTGGCCGCTGCCAACAGAACAGTGTTTGGGTTGGGCAATATGTTGAAATCCTTTCTCCTACTAGCTGTCATTACGGCTTCCCTTGAGCACCGGCAGAATGTGAATGCGGAGAGCTTCAACATATGATCCAGGATGCCCCAGTGATTCGGATGCACTCACATGAAAACCAAGCACTCAGTAAGGTTCATGCACATTTGGTATTGGTACTGATGGCAGCACGATAGCATCTAGAAAGCCATAGGTTATTCAGAGTCCCAGTTCTGTCCTCAGAAATTTGCCCCAGGGTCAGAGCTGTGTCCCTGAGCTCAGAGCACTTACCTCTGCCCCACACAGCTGGCACAAGAAGGATTGTACCACATTCTTCTCCAAGATAAAAAGCATGACCATTTTAGTTCTATTTTCCTCCAGTTTTCTAGCTCCCAATCCCATATCCATCCAGTTCAATACAGCCAGAAGAACTCTCTACACAGAACCATTAGCCTTCCTTACAAAACAGCGCTGAAGAAGTCAAAGCCAATTCCAGTCTGATTATCAAACATGGTCATATCAGTTGAGACAGTGACATTTATCACATTAATGGAAATGATAGAAGAAAACTGGGATCCTTTCCAACAGGGGCACTTTTATCCCATGTTGCACTGTCTCACAAATCCAATTATCACCATCTGAAGGTCTTAAGAGCCCTTGAATTGAAACTTTGAAAACCATGAAAGGCCTGCAATCTGCTTCTCCTGAAACCTGCTGGCATTGTTTTCAGGAAGGCACGAGCATTTACTGGTACCTGTGAGTATTAGATTTTAGCAGCCATATAAACTAAGGTTGATTTGGAAGTGAAACTGTAGGCTAGGAGAACAAATACTTCAGAATCTGAGCCACCCAGCTAGGGATATATGAAGCTGTCTATATCTGGTTCATGTCAGTTTCACTTGTAGTCAGTTGCAAGTCCATTCCATCCAATTTGCATATTTTTCTGTATTTTAATAGCATAAAATTCACATTTATATTGTACATTCAGCTTTCTCTCACATAACTATTTTGTACATATCTTCCCCTTATACACAGCATAAGTGTATAGTGTCAGTGCACTTTCTCTCCACTCCCACCCCAGTTACTGGTGCTTCCTTTCTAACCTTCACTGGGTGGGCTCTTCCCTCCTTCCCCACTCCCTTTCTGTCTTAACTCTTTCTCCGTCCTCCACCACGTGCCCTCTTCACATCTTGCCACCAGAAAGCGGCACCTCTTTCCCTTCCCTTCCCTTCCCTTCCCTTCCCTTCCCTTCCCTTCCCTTTTCTACCTACCTACCTACCTTAGAAAAGATCTAGGGGAGTCATGAGGAGCCTTCCTGTGCCAGAGAGAGGAAAGGTGGCAATGGGGACAAACAATGGGAAGGGGAGAGAGGAGAGAAGGAACGAGAGGGAGGGAGGGATGGAAGGAGAGGATGCTGATGGGAGTGGGAAGGGAGTTGTTTTTACCTGGTTTTCTAAGAAATAATATACAGGTGAGCTGCATGTGGGTCCTTCCAAACTGTGGGACCCTGACCTGCATCTAGTTGTCCAGCCCTGGCAGTTCACACTCTCATACAAGCACACACTGGGGTGAAGAATATGCTGGCACATTTTCAAATCTGAATTTAAAACCACCTGAAATCTTTTCACATGTAAATGGTTTTCAGATACCAGATGGCTTTGCAAAAGTATCCCCATGATAAGCAATTATGACTTAATTAGGGTACCATTTATAAATTACAGTACTTTTTCTGCGGCTTTGTCTTATGGTATGGATGCAGTGTTTAAAGGCCCAGTGCTTTGTGTGTTGGGGCGGGATCATGCAGATCCTTTTCTAGGGCATAATAAAGATCATCATTCCAAATTTTCCCTACTTTTTGCAGGTGGCAAAATGGGGAATGGGTGAATTCTCCAACAGTTTGTGGGGGGAAGAAGGGAATTCATTTAGAGGACAATTCTCTTTTGCTTGAGCTAATACTGAACAAAACTATCCTGTTGGACAAAAAGCAACAGGCAATGTGTGTGACCAAGACCATGGATTCTGTAAACAATCTGCAAACATAACCGGTTGCTTCACAGTTGTGCCTGAAATTCTCCACCCTGTTTGTGGGTGGCAGAATGTTGGATATTTTGCTGAATATTCTCCAGGAGTCATCCTCCTCTCAAATGATCCATCAGCTTTGAGGTTCTAAAGAGATCCTGAAAATGACCAGAGCTGGATAATACTTTCTCGGATATTTTTGTTTTAAATCGCTGTTGACTCCTTTTGGCACTACTAATACCCAGTCATAGAAAGCTCACGTGTTTCTTCTGCTTTCTTCATAGTCAGAGTAGGGTGAGGGACCACTTCTAAATTTCTCTTTATCTGGCAGAGCCACCAACCTAGTGGCAGGAGGGTGCTGGCATGTCACTCTAAATCCACAGGAAGATCAAGAGAAACTCAAGGACTGACAGCTTGGCAGGAAAGAAACGGGACACCTGTCACTGTCAGCCAGCAACCCTGAAATTTTACAAGAAGGCCTAACAATGCGGCCGATGTTTGTCACTCACTTCCAGACTCATCCCCATGGAAACAGACTGCTTCAACAAGACTCCAAGTGGGGTAGAGAGTTGCTGAAGCAGGGCCATAAAATTTATCATGAGTCTGCAGTAGAAATTTGGCTGGCCTATAAGAACAAATAGCATCAGCAAGAAAATGTTGCATTCTGAAGTTTCTCTTCCAGCCAGTCATGACTTCTTTCATGGCACTCCATTCCATTCTCCTAGCCTTCCAGATGTTTCCATGTTCTTTTCTGCCTTATCTCATGCAACTTTCCATGCTTATTGGCACATCTAATTCTCACTAAGCAGTGGTGGGGATCCTCTCTTTTTTTAACTTTTTAAAATTTAACTTTTTAACTAAGGTTGGTGAATAAGTAAGTTTCATATTCTTCAGCTTTTCCGAACATTGGCTTGCTCGATCCCTGCGTACATTTGTGCTTACTGCTGGCTCTAAATGAACAAGGACATTCCCCAAAGCAACCAGTACCTGAACTTGAAATCTGCACAGATTTGCTTCACAGGCTAATGTGGGGTTGATTCAGTCTACAGAACTTTATAGAAATTAAGAAATGTGCAAAGCAGACAGGGAAGGAACACAAACACATGCTGTGCCATTTGCAAGCATTTTTTGAGGGAATGCACTCATGCTCACACCCCAGAGTGGCATACAGAGCCGGTTTGCATGTTTTCTGAATGGAAACAAAATTCTATGCAGCAAAATTGGCATTGATTCCACCTTCTGATGTACAGATGACGTCAATTGGGTTTTCTGGTCTACAACCCAACTGTGCCAGGTGACTAAAGGAAAAGAAGAATGCTTGAAAAGCTTAAGCATTTTTACTGTTCTTGTCCATGGTTACATCATTCGCTGTGCAGCAGGTATCATGGGAGCTGATGGTATCAAGAAAAGTATTGTAAAACAGCGGCTGAAATGAAGTACAGTGGTTGAAATCTTGGGAGAATTCAGATAGTGAAAGAATACATAATGGACTGATGTAATTTCTCAGTGAAGGATTAATTTGTGGCAGAGTTACTAAAAGTAGAGAGGACTTCACCACAAGAACGCTGCTGTTATGGTGAGGTTCTTACAGCAGTTTCTCACTATAATGTCATCCTTGTTGAATGAACAGAACATGTAAGCACCCATCATGTACAGCTCATTAAGGAGCAACATAGCTTATAGCATCCTTCTGGCTTACAACCAAGACATATGCCAAATTGATGAGGATTTCAGAAAAAGTCACCCAATTTGTATGTCTGTTCTTTGATTCAGATGTTTGGTATGATGGTAGAAATCTGAAATGCTCCCCTCAGAAAATTATGAACACTATGTTTGCCCACTTTGAAAGTCTTCTTTAGTTTCTCCCCTTCTGTGACATTCCCAAAATTCACCCTGAGTGTCCTGTTTTATTCAGTAGCCGGTGGGATGAACTCTAATAGCATGGAATGGACTCACACCCAGAGTAAGAACTACAAGAATCAGAACGTGCCACTGGGGAGATCCATGAGTGTTTGTAATTGGGCCTATGCAAATCAAGGTGCAGTTGTGAATACAACAGAACCAGAACACGCACGGAGAAGAACAACAGAGTATGCAAGGTAATGAGAGGGAGCGGGGGGAGAGAGAAAGTGAAAATATAAATCAGGCTCAGTCGAGGAGAGCACGTTCTGCCAGAGAAGAAGCACAAATGGAGAAAGCAAAGCTATTTATTGGGTACACAAGGATCTTAGAGGATGTGATGTTCTGCGAGGCTGCAGGTGACCCATATAAATGAAATGGCATTTATGGAGAGACATCTGGGCAGGTGTAAATCAGAGGTACTCTACTAAGGAGCATTAACAGCATGGGTCGGCTGTTTCTTTTTGATCTATATTTCCTTTGTGTCTGAGCCTCTCTGGCCAATCACCTTTTGGCTTCTGTTTAAATCTGTCTTGAAACAGTTTCCTCCTAGAGCATTCAGAATTATTCCAATCTGAGGATTGGCCTGTACTGGAGCAGATTAGTGGCAGTTACTTACTGGTTATTGATTGTGCAAAAGGGGAAAAGGATGAAGTGTGCCTGGCAGAAACATTAGCACCAAGGCAAGGAAGAATTATTCCTGTCCCCCTGCAGACTGAGCTAATGTCCTGAAGCATGATATTATTCATGAACATTGGTTGAACAAGCACAAATGCTAATGGCTACCAAATTAACAAGCTCTCCTTCAGAAGACAGTCAGCTGCTCCTATGGAACAAGGCCTCTCCAACCTTGCAGGCAAGGGAGGAGATGAAAGGGAGTGGATGCGATCACCATGCTGCCTGCCATGTTGCTGTATCACAAACAGTTTTCCTCTGCAAGAGCCGCTTTTGTGCTTCCATTTGATTGCGTTACTTCTGTGTAGCAGGGAGTGGAAGCACACCCAACAGCCCTTCAAATCACCCCATTTCTTTCAGTCAGGCCTATGCACCCCCCTACACACCTACTTGACCAATTTATGCAACAGTTCATCAGTCTTGTGAACAGGTCTTGGCTCTAGAAATGAACTCCACATAAGGGTTGGGTAATAACTTTGTTTGGTTCACCTTTAAGTAGCACCTTTCCAAAGTCCACACCTTTCTGAATACATGGAATGGAAAGAACTGGAATGGAAAACATGATGTTTTATTCTTATAACTGTTTTAACAGGTTTTAATATTTTCTTACTTATAAGCCACCTAGGAAGGCCTTTGGAAGTTGCAGGCAGCATACAAATATGTGAATCAACAAATAAATAAACCAACACACTTGAAATTAGAGACACATTTGAAGTTGGGGAAGACAAAACTGACAGACTGTGGGCAAAGAGCTTTGTGTTCTTAATCCTTAACACTCTGGGTTTGAATCCTATGTATTCAGTCATGCTTGTGATATTGAATTTGGTTGTTATATTTGTTACCCCCTTCCCAAAATGTTCCCCATTATTAATTCCTGTTAATTGTTCCTGCAGATACTACCAAGTTTTGCCCATACTGGGAACAGTTGCACCTACTGAATTTATCTACTGCAAATGGGTGAGGATTCTGTACAGTTTGCTTTTGATAAGCATTTGTCTAAATTCACAATTTTCTCAAAAGCAGATGGATAGAATTTGATCAAATGCAGGAGAAATGTAGGATGACAAGTGCAGGATGACAAATTCATCCACATCTAATCCACCTAAGTTTAAAATTGTGTATTCTGGAAAAAATACTTCAAAATGGATTTTTTTGCGGAGATTTTTAAAACTCGTCATCATAATAATAAAAAAAATCCCTAGATGAATATGGATACATGATGGAACGTATGGATGAACTCATGTGAAAGCAAGATGGATCATAAAGAGACCAATTAGCCCGTTCTCACTACAGAGATGTGATCCCCAGCTTGTTACCGAATTATTTCAGTCTACACAGCACGTTAAAAGTATACTATGCAATTTATGAAAGAGAAAAGTCATTTCATAAAGCAGATTGGGAAGAAGGCATAACTGCTTAGATCCTACAGTACAGAGAAATTTCTCTGAACGTGGCTTCGATGTCCGCAGCCCCAGGGACCTCCATAAGGAATTTGGAAGCACTAACAATACCCTTGCGAAGCCACCAAGTAGTGTGAATGTGATCATGTTTCATCCTTTGCCAGTAGCTGGCTGAGTGAGAATTCATAGAAGCTGGAGCATCACAAGGTTTGAACTGCTGTGATCTCTCTGTATTCTCACTGATGTTCCTGCTGGTATAATACAATCTACTTTTGAACAGCATCTTTCAGAAGAAAACAATCACTGAATGCCACCCAGCTGACTACTATCAATTGCGGCAAATGCAAGAGTAACAATGGCATGGGAGCTTGCAATAATGGCAGCGTAGCCAGCATGTAGGCATGGCGATGCAGCCCAGATGGCTTGCATTCCGTTCCATTCCGTCTTCATGCTGAATACTGTGAGCTCTCAGTACATATCTGTACATATCTTTCCAGAGACCCGTGACCTCAGCTCATTAATCTTACAGTGATGCAGTGACCCTGCATTTTATGTATGCTCCAACATTTCTTCAGCAGAACAGGGAACAGATCTCCTGTTCAGACCTGCACCCCACCCAGAACTGCTCAGTACAATTGAATTAGGTGGGGCAATAGAACTTCAGGACAGTTCTACAGACTGCTGGAGTACAGACAAGGATCTCATGATGCATCTCTTGCCAAACTATAGCCCCTTGAGGACAAAGGTAAAGAATTGTACTTCTGAACATCGATCCTACCACCTGGTTCACTGTCTTCATGAGAAGTGGTGAGGAAGGGGAAAAGGAAAGACTGTTTCCTGTGCCCTTAACTGTCAGTGTGCATCAGCATATCCGAAAGGGGGAATTCATGCAAGCACTTTTTTCATTAAGTGCTAGATTTGAACATTAACAGACATTTCTCTCCAAGAATGGAATCTGAACATTGGATTCTACTCAAAATGCTACGGACAGGCTGTTGCAAAGCATGACCCATCAGTAAACAGCAAGCACAGCTCAGTTTTGGGGCTATGTTGAAATCACCCTTGGTCTTTCAGATTGCTTGTTTGTTTATTTAAAACTTTCCTACCCCATCTACCACTGACATCTTGGGACAGCTTACAATAAAAAGCAAATAGAATAAACAAAACAAGCACAGCATCCAGCAAGTCAAGATAAAACCCCGGTTAAAACTGACTTATCATTAAAATAGTGGGAAAATAAAAAGGGTTTTGCCTGACACCAAAAAAGAATACAGCATCGATGCCAGGTGATCTTCTATGGGGAGCATATTCCATAGATGAGGTGCCACCACAGAGAAGGCCCTCCTCCGGGTAGCCACCCTCCTAATCTCCTTCAAGGAGGGCTCCCAGAGCAGGACCTCTGCCTCACATCTCAAGGGGCAGGAGGGCACATAGGGAAGAAGGTGCTCCTCCAGGTACCCAGGACACAAGCCATTTAGGGCTTTATAGGTCATCACCAGCCCCTTAAACTGGGGCCAGACTTTAATGGGAAGCCAGTGTAACCAATAGACGACTGGCATTATATGCAAATATCTACTGGTCCCCATTAACATCCTGGCAGCTCTATTCTGAACCAACTGAAGTATCCGGACCATCTTCAAGGGCAGCCCGAGGTAGTGTGTTAAAGCAATCCAATTGGGAAGTTACCAAAGCAGAGCAGGTTGTTGCTTCCTGTTTACCTAGTGCCTGTATATTTTTAAAAATATTATTTTGTTCCTTTTGTCAAAATGTTCATTGCCTTAAAAATGCAGTTGACATTATGCATATATTGAGCCATTAAACATCTGCAGTGATCCATTGCTGCCATGTAATCTGGCCTGAATGAGGCTGGTTGATACAAAACTCAAGAATAATTTGTAGAACGCAAGCAGTGAAATCCACAGCAAACGGTATCATATGGAGAGTTAGGAGAAAGGCAACATTAAACACTCCAAGGTCTCAACTATGAAATCGTATTCTCTCACAGGAAACAGATATAGGATTGCCAATGCAACCTAAATTTTGATCCTGTGTGTAGCATAAATCCTCTCTGAAGGCCACCTCTTCCAAAATTAAAGCTGCTGACTTGTTGGTACCTCACCTAAAATACACCACATATATAAAACAGCCTGGCCACATTGTTGGCAAGGCTGCAAAGTACAAGGATCATTTTGTCATCTATCTAGAGATTAGCAGAATTACAAGACACCCTGTCAATCCTGATCCAAGATTGTCCTTGCCAGGTTTGTTTCCCGATGAGCTCAAAAATATATTGCATAAAGATTTAATACTATCATTTATTATCACAGCACAGATGGAAATTGCCTGACGGTGGAAACCTATAGTCCCATTTGGTTTAAATTCTTGGTACCAGAATGTTTGCAAAATTGCCTTCATGGAAAAATTAACTTTTCAGTTAAAATTTACTCAGAGCCTGAACATGATGCTTTTCAAACAAAATGGTTCTCATTTATCGCTCATATAAATGAAGTCTCTGCTGTCATTAGGCCTTCTTTGCTGCATAAATCTTTCAGGACAAACTTGATCACTCTATAGACCCACAATGCATGGCTCTGAGGATAATGGAAGCAACAATATGCTCTGGAAATCTTCTGTATATTTTATTCACACTTTTGAAAAAAAAGAAAAGTATCTTTTTCATTGCTATTTTGTCCTCGATATCTTCTTGCAATTTCCCCTGATTTAATATATGTGTTTCTTAGACAGCCTTAGTAACACACCATTGAAAGCAAAATCCTATGGCCTCCTTACATTGTTGTGGGGCAAGAATGGGATTATCTGGGGTGGTGGCTGCAAGGTTTTGCAGCCTCAGAGTGGGTACTCGGAACACAGAGCTGCCTCACCCTCTCCTTCTCAGCTGGCATGGAAAGAACCATGCTGGGTTCTTCTCTGAGGGTGGAAATTGGCCCCAGAGAGGAGAAAAATGAACATTCTGGGGGCAAGCGTGGGAGGAGGCTGAGGCTGACAGCTGACCCTACAGCCAAATGGCAGACTGGCTTTCTTCCCTTCCCCTCCGTGGTGCTTTATCCAGATGGCTGAAAATAGCTGAGTGCAGAGTGCAAGGTACTGGCCAGTGGAAATGGCCACTGCATCTCACACTGTTCATCAAATGGGAGGGACGTAAGTGTGTGCCCTAAGCAATAAAGAAAGATCTCTGCCTTCTTTGGATTAGGAGGAAGAACAGAGTATGATGGCAATTACAATTGACAGCAAACCATTAAGGAAACAGAAGTGGCCCACCAATTGCAGCAGGGGGCCCATGTCTGAACACTGGGCAAGTTTTAAGGGTCCAGGGTTTAGTGTTTAGCACACTTAGCTTTGCAGGTGGAAGGCTCTACCTTCAATCCCTGACATCTCCAAGCAGGGCTGGAGAGATTCCTGTCTAAAACCATGGAGAGCTTCTGCTAATCTGAGTTGACAATATTGGACTACTTGGATTTGGACTAGAGTGGCTTCCTATGTCTGCAGGGGAAGTCTTGGGTTGCAGCAGCATTTCATTCTGATTCCTGTGTGCTTCCATGTGGGGGAGCCCAGATTGTCAAGAGTATGACCAGCGATTCCAGCCCCTCTACAGATGATATGCGCAGTACCTTCTGTAACAAAGTGACCTGACAGGGTTGGCAGCAAGAACTGCCTGTCAAGAGGGCAGCCAACCTTTCATGATAAAAACAGGGAGGGGAAAGGACAAGAACATAGCAGGGACCTGCCGATGGGGTGTAGCAGGTAGTCTGAAGAGGAGCAAGTGGTGGATTCAGTCTAAGTCTGTCCTTTGCCCTATTCACATGCCCAACTTTTGCAGAGGTGGACAACATCTGGGGGCCTATGAGTCACACTTCTGCTGCATGACTGAATTTGGTGGTGGTAACCAAACAATGGACCTTTTTACCACTCAGTTTTTACTCATTTCTATTTCTGGTTTTATGTATTTATGTATTTATTTAGGCCGTCCCTGAACATTTAGACTTCATGGGAGCAGCTGGGGCTGTATTCAGCCTCTGGGCTGTTTATTGCACATCTTTGACTTCCTAGTTAGATGAGCAAGTGAGGTAGAAGGCAGGCAGTGCCTTGGAGCCCCGCTCTTTGCATCCCTTGCCACCAGCATCTGGGCATACAGTGCAAATATCTTCCAAGAGGGGACCTCTCTGCTCCAGGAAGTCTCTGTATGAATTGGACCCTTGAAAGACAAAGATTCAGAGGTCACACCTGAGATCAGTGACATGGAAACATGGTGCTCAGGATGGTGTTGCAGCTGTTGCCAAAATGCCCTTGGTGTTTCTCCCCAGAGGGTCTCAATTGTCAGGGGAAAAGGGAAGCAACCCCAGATGAAATCTGAATTACTTATTTTGCATGCAGGATAGGACAGCAGTGAGGTTCATGCCCAAAATTGGAGCTGACCGAAAGCCAAGTGTTGGGCATGGTCTCTTATAGACTACAGGTTAACAATCAGCTTTCACGGCACATGTTAAGGTCTTTCTATCATATAGCCTATAGGTTAACCACTGCACATGTCAGAGTTTTTTCAGGCTAACCATTGATTCTCAATGTATGGCTGTGAAAGTTGGACCATGAAGAAGTCTGAGCACTGGAGAAATGAGGCCTTTAAAGTGTGGTGCTGGAGAAGACTCCTGAGGGTCCCTTGGACTGCAAAGAGATTGAACTAGTCAATCTTAAAGAAAATCAACCCTAACTCCTCTTTAGAAGGCCAGATTCAGAAGATTAAACTCAAATACTTTGGCCACCTAATGAGAAGGAAGGACTCACTGGACAAGAGCCTGATGCTGGGAACAATTGAAGGCAAAATGAGAAGAGGACAGCAGAGGTTGAGGTGGCTGGATGGGATCACTGGGGAGGTGGGTGTGGGACTGGGTGGACTCTGGGGGATGGTTGAGGACAGGAGAGCCTGGAGGAATGTTGTCCATGGGGTCATGATGGGCTGGGCACAACTTTGCAACTGAACAATAGCAACAACAAAACAACAAGCATTGATTGTGATATTAATTCTAATTGCTCCTATTCAGGGTCACATCAAGGAAAGTTTGTGGCTGATATTTTCTAGGTAACCAGGCTTTAGTTCCAAGAACAAACTGCAAGCTTGCCACTTGGATGTTTGTGGTTAAGCTAAGTGGCCTGTATCTTGATGTCTCTTTGTGGTGAGGCTGGGCAGCTTCAGCCAGGTCACATTGCTTAGGTGATTTTATCTTAATGTTTGCAGAGAGGCCTGAGGTTTCTGCAGGTCCCTATCAGCTATAGCTCAGGAGTGCTTGCCTTGTTCGACTTGTACTTGTTGCTAGGGCAAGCTGCCCAGAGCCCTTTGAGTTCAGAGTCTGGCCACTGCTGGGTATTTGAGTCCCAGAAAACCATCTGGGAATGGTTGCCTTTTTCAGTTACTGCAAGCAAAGATCAGTATGAGCTGCAGGACTTTTCTAACACAGCTACTTCTATTTGTTGGCTGTGAGGCATTCTGTACATGTGCAGAGGTAATATATTACTTCATCTCTTGTAAAGTTAAGCTTTGCCATTGAAAGCAGAATCCAGGATTAAGGATTTCTGAGTGTTGGTCCATGTGCTGGAAGGAGGTAAGAACGGCAAAGGCATAAATCCTGCTGCTTCTACAGCTATCGATTTAAAATGAACAAGCCAAAAGAAAAAAGGGAAGATTAAGCCAGATGGAGAAGCAGATACACAGAGCACAAGAGATACATTTACATGCCAGGTGCAGCCAGTGGGAAGGAAAGGCGAAGGTGAGAAGTCAAGCATAGACAGTAAAGGAAAATGTAGCTGGATAGAAGAGCAGCTGCAGCCAACGACAAAAGCAAAGGAGAGGCTTGTCTTTAACAAATGCTCTGATCAGTCATGGTTGATATAATCACCATATAAAGCTACAGGTAGACAGAAATAAAATAAAAATATCTTACAGACAACAAAAAACATTCCCAGTATTACACACGCACGCGCACACACGCACACTGCTAACTTTGCTATGAGCTGATTCAAATTTCCAGAAAGAAAAGAGCAAATTGAGCAAGCTGATCTACTTCCCCCATTCCTTTCTTTCTGCCCTGTACAGGGAAGGCCCATTAGAAACCAGAATTATTCTCCAGATGGCAACCTGGCAACTCCAGTTCCCGCAGTACTTTGCACTGCTGCCCTGGCTGGCAATCATGATGCCAAGGAAAGAGGCCACATGCAGTAGAACCCGCGGCTGCCTTTGCCAAGTCAGACTATGTTGTGAAATGGAGAAGTGTAATAAATAACATCGGAAGCATAAACAGTCTTCTGTGGGATGCACAAGACGCTCCTTAAGCATCCTCTAGCCCAGATGGTCTGTCTAGTCCATTCTTGTCAACATGGACTGGCAGTTTCTCCAGCCATACCTGCAGCTGAATTGAACTGAACTGAACTGAATTGCAGGCAGCAAAATGTCTTGAGCATAATGTGCCATTGCGCTTGTTGTGTGCTGTTTGCTTCGTGGGACTGCAAACTTTATTCCTCAAGGTAGGTCTACCCACTGTGCCTGGAAGGGATAAAGGAGAGCCCTAGCAGTTAACCACAGGTGAGGAGAAGAGCAAAGGGAAGCACACTCTTATTTCCATAGCCATGAAGGTGCCGTGACTAAAATAAGTTTAACAGGTATGGTTGCAAAATTTCTCCTCCCCCTATTCTTTTAGATTAGACCTGCCAGAATGGTGTTGCTGTCATAATATTTCAGAAAAGCAGAAGCAGCAGGGAAGAGAAGAGGGGTGGTAATTGTGTGCTACAAGCAGAAGAATCAAGCATGGGTGTCTAAAAGGGGATCCATAAGGCCATAAAGTCCAGGGTCTAAAATTAGTGAGCTGCACCGCTGAGCAGATGAAAAACAATGTCACCTGCTAGCCAGCTGTTAAAGGCACAGGTGCAAAGCCAGTTCAGACAAGAAAGAGGTGGCCATCCAGCACAAGGGCAGTGGACTGGCAGCTCCCCATGCAGATGCAGCCTCCAAACCAATTTTATCAGCCTCCCAGTGTCCCAAGCAAGGCTTAATTAAGGTGCGGTTTTAAAGGGAAGGGAAAGAATTGCTCTCAGTTGCACTTATAAGGGAAGGAAGCTATGAGTCCCCCAGCACATTTCATAACCATGCAGTGAAATGTGTCTCTCATGTGCAGTCTTGGAAAGCAAAATGCTGCTGTGCCAATATGCCTCCTGGGAACATTTTTCAGGAACAACAATCGAGCCTTGGCCCCCTCCCCCAGTCGAGGAGCTGCTACTGCCGAAGTGCTCCAGCAAGGTAAGTGCTGATGCTAGAAAGTCCAGCTCCTTTGAGCTGGAGGGACATCCTGCCTGCCTCAGATCTGATGATCGGAAGGGGCTGAATGGGGCTTTTTCCTGTGGACTTCCATGTCTAGGTTGGGCCATGGTTTATGTGCTTTTTTAACGCAAGTACAAAGGACAATTCTACACATTTATACCCATTGTGCAAAGCATGGGATTTTGCACATTTGGCACACATTAGCCTCTGGTCCTCACATGATTTGTGTAAGATCAGCTAATTCTGTGCGCATTTTCTTAGCATATTTAAAAATTTAGACTGTGGTCCATCTTAGAAACAGGAGTCTGGGAGCCGGCTCAACTTACAGCTCACTTATGGTAGGGTCAATGCCTGTTTGGTGCTAGCAAACCAGGATTCCTGGAGTTCTGGATACATTCCCTATCAGGTTCTTTGCACATCGCTAGATTTGACGTGCATTTCGTAAGCCCCTTGCTGTGCGCCAAGCCACTGGTAATACGTAGCCCAGCCACTCACAAGGGGACTGAGATGCTACTGCACCAAGGTTTTGAGTAGATTAGAGAAGTGGCTGAAAATTTGTCCAGCCTGGTCTAAGCAGAGCTTAAATTCCCCCCTGCCCCACACCCCACCAAAAGAGAGGATTGTGGGGGAAACAATCCTGCTCCGGGCTGTAGGTATGAGAAAGCACATTCAGCAACATATAAGAAGATTTTATCCCATCAGTCCAAAATCAGAGTAGTTCCTGGATGGCAACAGTTATGCAGGGTCTTAGCTGGTGGTTCTTTTCCAGCCCAGCTCCTAAAACCCTTCAGCAGAGATTCTTGGGATTCAGTCTTGGGCATTTGACATGTGGAACATGCACTCTGTGCTAAGCGATGGGACCTCCCTCTAACAAGGAGACAGAAAACTGCCTTCAGCAGCTGAAAGAACCTCTTGTCTGGTTCATCCTGGTCTTGAATTACTCCTTCCTTGTAAGGTGGAGGTGACCACTTCTTCTCCCTGTGTCCTCTTCACTAGCTTCTCAGGAAGCCATCATATGACTGTTTGCAAGCCAGAACACTAGGGGGTGCCACAGGGGTGGACCAGAGCCTCCCCCACACCCAGATGCAAAACTCCTGATCTATTTGGACTGGAACAATTTGTCTGTGGCTGTAATTTTAACTACCCTCACGCCGACAAGCCAATCAGAAGCCATGCCTTGCTGAGGTTTTTATGAGTCCCCATAAAAGCAGCAAAATGAAAACTCAGGGGCCCTTAAAATATACTCCACGGCTATGTGCGGCGCAATCGGAGGCTTTTATGACTCCTGTCAGGGCGTTTATGACCCTGTAAAACTGTGCAGCAGCCTGGCCTGCAATGAAAAGAAAGAGAGAGAGAGAGAGCGAGAAAGTGAGAGAGAGGGAGGCCTGGTTCATCTTTAAAAAGCCTAAATGGTCTTGTACGTTTACAAGGCTGAGAGTAACAATGTGGTCAACCACCACCCCTTGCCTTCACTGTCCATCCCCGAGGGGCTGCTAATGCCACTCATCTTTATTGCCACTGATCCAGGTGTGGTGGGGCGGGGGGAGACATGCAATCAGTCGTGTGGGCATGACAGGTGGAAACGGAGAGGATTTACAGGCATGGCATGCTTCTGCAGAAACCTGACCCCATGGCACGAGAACAATTCAAATGTGCTTAAAAGTTAGAGGCAGATAGATGCTTTTATTCATCCATATTCTTTTAATCATTCGCTAAATAAAAACTAAATGCTACCGCCTGCCGGGCTCTTTATAGCTCCCTACGCTCGTCAGATGCAGTTTTCCAGCTACGGAGAAATGAAAGTGAAAAAGACAAAGAGAGGAGATCTCCACGGCTGCAATGATGCATGTGCAGTGAGGGCAAAAGCCAACTGGGCATTTATGTATTAATTGTAAGGGCATGAATTTTGTCATACACATTCTCTCCTTCCCGCCATCTCTCACACATACACATGCACACACCAAATAAAGTCAACAGATTTCATCTTGTGCATGAAAAATTCCCACGACAACTTGGCCATGCTCTCCAGTCCAGTACAAAGACAGGAAATGGGAAAACAAAATAAAGCAATCCATTGTGCACTTGCTACGTAATCTGGGGCTCTCATTCCAAGGCGCATGGGGTGCAATCATAGACCTCTCCATCTGCTCCCTGCCCACACATTCCAAGACTTAGAAGAAACCTCTTGGTAGTTGCAGCAAATTGGCAATGGGAGGAACAACAAGGACGCTCACGGGTTCTGTCTCACAGCATATCTTCAAGAAGAGGACAGACATCCACCTGCTCAAAATGGTCTTGGATATCCTACCCTGACCAAGGGATTGAACTAGATGGCCACCATGCAACCATGAATCCTGTGCCTGTGATAACTAGATTATAGGAAGGAACTCAACAGATGGAGCTTTCCCCAACTTGGGGATAAAGGGAAAAGGGAGCTTTATCTGTGGAAACTGTGGCTGTCACAGAAGATTTAAGGGCACTAGCGCCCCACCCTCCACAAATGAGCCAACCAAAAATGTCTGTAGCTGCAGTGATTTCTGGATGTGGTACATTATTTAGATCCATTTCAGTCTGGTGTCAGGCCTGGTTAGGGAACAGAGACCACTTTGGTCACCTTGGTGGACAGTGGGGACTGAACAAAGGGAGTGTGTGCTTTGTGTGTCTGGGATGGTAATCGGAGACTATTACACGGTTATTCCAGTCCTTCTTGGAAGGAAGACTTCAGAAGGTGGTGCTGGGAGATTCTGGCCTTCTATTGGCCCATGGTGTCCCTCAGGGTTTGTTCTTATCCCCTCTGCTGTTTAACATCTGCATGAAACCCCAGGGAGAGTTTTCCTGGAATCTGGGGTTTTACACCACCTTTACACTGTTGTTGCTGTTTAATCGCAGTCATGTCCGACCCATCACAACCCCATGGACAACATTCCTCCAGGCTCTCCTGTCCTCCATTACACTAATTACCATTACACTGATGACACCCAACTCTGTCCCTCTTTTCCATCTAAATCCAAGGAAACTGCTTTACTATCTGATGTCGGTAAACAGAATGCATGAATGCAAACAAACAGAAGCTTAATCCAGGCAAGACCAAAATGCCCCGTGATAGTTGAAGGCAGATCAAAGGTCAGGGATAGTTATAGTTCCTGTGAAGACTCAGACTCATAGTTCGGGTGTACTTACGGACTCAGCCTTTAAGGTAAGATGCCCCAGTTTCAACAGTGTTCAGGATTGTGCGTTTGTAACTGAGCCTAATATACCTACTATGTGTGTTCGTAGAGATCTGATCTGGCTGCAGTCACGCCTGGCTTCATTTAATCACATTTGAACTGTTGTAAGACACTCCACATGCAGCTGCCTTTGAAAACTGTTCAGAAATTTCAGCAACCCAAAAGGATGTTTTCTCCCATGCAAGCCTGCCCAGGGGTGAATATTTCAGAGAAACATAACTTATAAGATAGCTACCTTGAGGTCTGCTTGATGGTGACCTGAGAGAAGGTCCCACCAGGCATTGGAAGTCCTTGCTGAGGTCAGCTAGATCAGTAGCCTCTCTGTTCTTTCCAGGTCTAAAGACACTGGAATTTCAAAGCAATCTGCAACCCACTCAGATGTGTTCAAATGTGTAAGAACTCACCTCATGGAATCCATAATGGACCAGCTTTTCCCAAGTCTCAAGGATTTCAAATATTTTCAGACTAATTTTTTCCTTTCCACAATTTATGCAAATTTAATCACTGGAAAAATTATACAATAGACCAAAATGTGAGTTTCCCTAACGCCTGAAACTTGAAAATAGTCATATATTGGAGAGTTGCATTTTTGAGGTGATTTGTGCATTTTCAAGAGTGCAAATTCATGAAACTCCAAATTTGCATAACTTCATATGAATGTATTTGTGCAAAAGCCGATACTGACAATGGGCAACTGATGGAACAAAAGGCACCTAACTATCTATGACCATTGATGAAATAGATTTTACAATCTCTGTCCATTCCCAGTATATGTGTATGTGTGTATTTAATTCAAGGAGACCTCTAGCATGTAAGTGGGTCTGTTGAATATTTTTACTCTCTTATTGTTTTTAATGCATGTTGATCATCTTCTGAATGAAGTTTTATTTAAAATTGTAAGTCTGCTTGAATTTCCTTTTTCTTAGTAAAAAAGCTGGATTCAAATCAAATCAATTGATAAACCAGACAAACAACTCACAATCTCTTAAGCAGTCTCACACAAATTCCAGCCGATCCCATTATGGAAAGCCTTATCTAGACTGGATGCTACTGTTAATCTTTCAAGAAATTTTTTGCAGCATGACCCCTTTGCCATTCCTGTTCCTGGACATGGTTAAGAAAGTGGGTGGGGCATTCAGAAAATATGTGTTTGCCTTTTTAAAACAAATTTGCATCAGCTGTGTTTGTCTACTTTTGCTTGCTTTTGATTAATATTTTAATGAATTAGTTTGTTGGCAGGAAAACTCTGTAGAAACAGCTAATTTTAGGCAAACACCACCAGAAATAATATGTTTCACTTAGGGTTGCCTGTATCAGCACTAGCAATACAGAATTCTTCAGAATTACACTGCAAACCATTGCATAACAGAAATGCATTACATGACACCGAGTCCACACAGTACAAGGTTATGTACAAAATATAATATGCTGGGGAAAGGGCAAGTAAGAGGCAGAGGTGGCAGAGAAGCAGAAACCTAAGAAGCAAAGAACTCACTGGGGAAGGGGTGTGAGAAATCCCGTCCTCTCTTCAGTGAACTTGGGGCATCCTGCTGTTCTCAAGGGTGAAGAATCTCTGGCTTTCTAGATGCTTGTGGCCCCAATTCCCATCACCCATGCCCATTAGTCATGTTGACTGGGGATGATGGCACCTGATGTTCAACAACATATATAGAGTCACAGGGTCCACAGTCGTGTTCTAAATTCTGTTGCTTTTTATTTCCAGAGTATGTAGCATACAGTTATTGGGGCCGGTTTTCACACAAATGTGCAAGCCCCTTGAACTATCAACACTTGGATGGGTGTCAACCAAATGAGCAAACTATGCCTACTAAATTGACGTGTGGCAGAACGAAAGGAGGTTTTCCTGTGGCAATTACTCCTCACTGGTGATTTGTACCTGCAGACTTTTATAGGAGAGGGACAAGTAGCAGCTAATGAGCTTGCCTGTGTGAATCAACCCTATGAAAACCAGTCATCAATATTGTTCTTCTTGAATCAGGTAATCTAGATCTTCCATGGAGTAAATCAATATTCATACCTTTATCAATAAGAAGCAACCTAAACAAACAGAAATCACTCCAGACATCCAGGAGCCACAATATCGAATTTGCTGGCAATTTAACTTTTCTTCTTTTTTAGCTGCACATTCTTACAAAAACCAGCTCAGCACAAAAAAGATTCAAGAGCTGTTCTGTAACTCTGCTATAAAAGCAAGAGCTTAAGCATACAAAGTGCATATACACGAGCAAAGTAAAATTGCTCCAAGGGTTCTTCAGGATATCTGCTGCAATTAATGTCTAGAGAGGAGATCCCCCAACACATCTTTTGACAAACTGACTCCAGTTGTGCAGGGTTGGGCCATTCCCTCCAGCTGTTTCCAATGATAGACCAACACTGTAGCTCCACCATTGTGTTAAAGAGGATGGCTCCATAGCCTCTGCTTCTTATCATCAGTATTACTTTAAAGATGCCTAATTTAGCTTGGTGCCATGTGACCCCTGAAGAAAAGGGTAGAGAGGAACTCAATTTGAAATGTGGGAGGTGCTTTGGAGGAGGTTTGCAGTAGCAGCTCTGGGGATCTTTAATCCCTTTCCCCCTTGCACCATTGACTGGAATCGGGAAGAAGTCACCACTTGGGGAAAGCAACCTGAAATGGGAATACTAAGAAGTACTTGGATAATACTTGGAGCTGTTCCTTTGGTGGGCAAATCAACATTGGACAATTGGGGAAACAGGGCAGCAAGAGAGGGTTAACCCTCTAGTCCTGCTCAGCATCATGGTCTTGATGGAAACCCTTCCCATAGTCCTTCTAGATTCCTAAAAACATGCCAAATGTAACTGTAAGGCTTGGCTTTTATTGCGGCTTCATACAGAATGAGCGAGCCCAGGATCAGGAGGTAAGGCATATCAGCAGGATGCAGGATCCCTAGTGGGGATATTGGTGGTGGAAGAATGGCTTCATGGATACTGGTCTGGACAGCATTAGAAGGACCTTAGGCAACTTCATGGAGGACAAGGCTGCCAATATATCATGATGGTTGTATGCAGTCATCAGGTTGCTGGTGTATCCCACTGGATGCCAATTTCTGAAGAACAAGGGCAAGAGCTAGAGCTATTCCCTTGATGCCCTGGCCAGGGGTGTTCAGGTGCATATGGTCCACCCAGTGGAAACAGGACAGACTGAAGTTTTGTTCTGGAGTCCTCTTCGAAAATAAGTCTGATCTAGAGCTCCATTCAGCTCTCATGCAACGCATACCCTCTTCTAGGCTCATGTTCCCAGTTCCTGCCCTTTCCAGAAACTTGCAGCCACACCAGGCACCTACAGGAAACCTGGACAATTGCAGTTCCAGCCAAGCTTACCACCACCCCATTGCAATTCTTCCACAAACAGATTCAGAGGCTCTATCCCCTGCATCCCCTCAGGCAAAGGACCCTGTTTCCAAAGCATTACCTGCTCTTTCAAAGGAAGTAATCAGTTACACCATTTTAAAAGCCATTTAAAACATACACACACACCAATTGTCTTCCCTTTTTTTTGCTCCTGAACAGAGCATGGATGTGGAAAATAGCCTATTGAGCTCAGTTCCCCGCCTCACAGGAGCTGCAAATGTGATCCTTTGCAAGCTCAGACAAAAATCTGTCATGCTACATTAGGCCTGATCGCAAATTCAGTACTTGCAAGCTTTTATCAAAACTGTATATCTAAAATCTTCATAACAAAGGAGGGGGGGACTGTCCTCTGCCCTGCCCTCCTTTCTCAGCCCCCCCTGCACACCCCCCTCCCATCGCACACTTCCCTTCCCCTGAGTTTAAAATTCTCACACTCAGCTTCTATGTCAAGGCCCTCAAATCATTACTAGGGAAATGGAAATTGGGGAGGAGAGAATTACCAGCTCAGTTTTATTTAGTTAAGACAAAACAGAGAAACCAACAGAAAAGTGTAGGCATAAGTGCCCCTTTAGACCTGTTTGATGACTCGCAGAGGTGGAACATTGTGACAGACAGGTAGGGGACAGGTAGATACCTGCTTTTGCCACTGGCCTTAGCAAGCATCAGCTTTTGGAGATTGCCCCTATGTGCTAACTATGTTTTGAGAAACTTGTTCATCACAGCCATGCTTACACAGTATGTGTGTGCATACACATGTGCATATCCATGCACAGAGACTGCACCAGAGAGAGAGAGAGAGAGAGAGAGAGAGAGAGAGAGAGAGAGAGAGAGAGAGAGAGAGAGCGCATA
>NW_025335856.1:7817613-8065918 GCF_004798865.1 Varanus komodoensis
AGAGAGAGAGAGAGAGAGAGAGAGAGAGAGAGAGAGAGAGAGAGCGCATTTAAAAAATATAATGTACCAATTTATTAAGCTACCTCATATCAGGTCAAGCCATTGATCTGATGGGTCAGCCAATGATTGTCTTGCTGCTTTGGGAAAAGGACAAGATGGCATCCCATTCCATGAACAAAAGACCAAAGGCCTGGCAACAAAACCTTGCTTCAGCAATGCAACAAAGTTCTCTGCCATAAAATGAAGGCAATATTTGAGTTCAGAAGGCCTGGCTCAGGCTCATAACTCTGTCCTTAAACCAGAGCCAGTGTTCAAATATGTGCATAGGTGTTGCCTGTCAGGGGCTTTCACCTCAGCAAAGACCTGCTGCCTGCTGTCTCATTGGATTTCTGTTATCAGGCAAACCAGTAGTGCCAATGATGAGGAAGAGGAGCAGTAACAGAGGGCAGCAGTGGTGGTAAGGAGGTAGAGGGAAGGGCTCCATTGAGGGGAGAACCTCAAAAACCTGGAAGCAGCATCGTTTGCAACAGTAGAGAATAGTCAGGAGGAACTTCCTTCCAAGTCAAGATGGATATTGTTGGGCTGCACAATATAGCGGACGAGTTCCTTGTGCTTAGATGTCTCTGTTCTCCATTTCCAAAGGCACGCAACCTCCCACAGGAGGCAGAGAGAAGATAATCTGAGCAGAGAACTCTTATTTTCTGGCTATGCAGAGAAGTGGACCCATAGAACAGCTAACAGAAATGAACATTATTATGATTATAGGCTCACATTTTTGCCTCCCCAGCTCCACTCACTCTTGGAAAAAAAATAAAGATTCACACAACTGTTTCTTTGGGTATTGTTTGAAAGCATGGCCTTGGTTTTGGTTTTGTCCACTCAAAGAGGATGTGGATATTCAGCCTGATTCTATCAATATGCTTAGAATACATGTGAACACCAAGCAAAAATGCTAAAATCTGGGTGCCTATTTGCATTTGCATAAAGCCTTACACAAACACTTTGTATTACCATAACAAATCTTTCAAAAGAAAGAAAAGCTGGGCTGCTGGTCCTCAAGTATCCTCTGCAGGCACCTTATCCATTAAATAAGTATTTGCTCATTCACACATATAGAGTGATTATTTCCATAATAGCTGCAAGAGCAGCTTCAAATTGACAATATGATATGACATTACAGGTCTAATTCCAGGCAACTCCAGAAAGTGACTAGGAGCAAAAATGGACCTGACAGAATCCTGCAATTAGTGCAGGAGGCTCAAACACAGAAGTCCAACAGCAGGAGCCATGGTGGAGCGATTGATTATTTATTTCTGAGCCAGAGAGAGGCTGCTGCCTGAAGCAACAGATGCTGGCAGCTGTGGGGATATTCCTCCAGGCTGCTTCTTCTGGGCCACTTGCTGTCTGTGCCACCTAGAGAGGACTGCACTCACCACAAACCAACCTGCTGTCCTCATCCTGCTTGCAGTGCATGCCAAGGATGGAGGGGGCAGACATTTAAAAGACTCTGAAATGTACTTTTGATGCAATTTCAATTTGCTTCCAGTTTCTTGTCTTCTATTGTTTTTTCCAGCTTGAAAAGAGAGTGCCTTCTGAAAAGGAAAAATTGCTTTTCTTTCTGTAGTTTCCAATACTGTATCCTCTCCGCCACTGGATAAAGTTTTAAAATGCACATTTTGGGGCTCACATTTGGGATTATGCAGTTGATATTTTCAGAGGGTTGGGGAACACAAACAAAAGTCTCATACATCCTGGTGGAAGACACTGTCCAGTCACTAGTGCTGGAAAAACAAACGAACTACCGTCCAGTTGTCTCCTTTGTACAGGAGTGAGCAAGGCAGGGCAGAATCGCTTGCTGAGCTCCCCAGAGCAAAAGGTCTTGATCCAAGCCCTTATCCCATTACTTAATGACCTCTGATTGGCTGGATCACACATTTGACTAATTCAGGAACCAGATGTTCTCAGTGGCCTTTACTTGTCCTTTCTGAGAGCAACATGTTGCCAAATTTGTAGGATCCTCTCATTCATCATGTTACCCCTGAGGATCCATGAGTACCTTTCTGAATAAGCCAGGAGAAAGCAGAAATAACTATTGGTGGTGGAGAGGCAGCAGCTCACTGCATTCTTATTCCTGAAAGCAATACACAGGGGAATACTGCACTGGCCACATGTTCTTCTACCCAAAATGCTCCTCTCATCATGAAAATCGGAGCTACACTATTGTTGGTTTTACACACACACACACACACACACACACACACACACACACATATATATAATTGCATTTATTGTGTGCCATTTTTCTTTTGTAAGGAAACCATGTGGCTTAAATAACCCCACCAAGGTAGATTCTGCTAAGAGCAGGGAGTGGCCAGTCTCCCAGTGAGTGTCATGGCTACCCAGGGACTAGACGTCAGATCTTCCAAGCCCCATCTCAACACAGTCATCACTACACTGCATTGGCTTTCAGCATAGCACACAATATTTATCATGGCCATACCAGCCACCAAATTTCAGAATTAAAATGCAGTGAGAACTCACAAGTAAGGGAAAGAAGACGTGCTCACTGAATAACAATTCAAGACTTGCCCTTGACAAGCACCTGACCTTGCAGCAGTTGAGGTGGCACCAAATGTTCCCTATTGGTCACATTTTCATGAATGTGGCTGTGATTTATCATTAGGGAACTTAATCCAAAGCATTTCCCCCCCCGTCTTTCCTCTCCCGCTTATTCACTTGGCTGGCTTAATCCATTATGTTTATCTGCTGATCTACCCTTCTCTTCTCTTATCCCTCATTTCAGCATCAGTCCCTTGAGTTGAAAAGGTTTTGCAAACAGCAGGCATAAATCTCCTACTTAACACCAGAGAAAGGGACGGGTCTGGCACCTTCTCTCAAGGATTTGAGTAGAGATGTAGGGGACAGCTCCCCACCAGTTGGACCCAATTCCACAGGGCTTCACTCAGCAAATGGGCAATCTGAGCTTCTTCATCCTGAGACATTTGCTCATTGAAAGGTAAGATCAATGTATCTTTTCTTCTAAGGTTTTCCTGATTAATTGAGCTCCCAGCCCTGTGCAGTCTAACATTTCATACCCCTTCCTTCTTTACCAGCTGATTATGCTCCACAAGCTTCCAAGCACCACATAGCAGGAAGAAAAGCTGGTAATAAGGTCCTAGATTTTAAAGCCACTGGCAATAAGGTATGGGTGGATGGGTTATGGATCAAACTGAACAGAAACCAAAACCAAAACCAAACAACCTCCATCACTGCTCTTTTTAATGCTGTCCATCTGCAGATTAAAATCATTTTCCTCACCATTTCTTGTCCAATATTTCTAGTAATGCTTCTCTTTTAGTCCAAGAGGCACAATTGAAGAAGACAGCTGCATGATACTGCCACCAGTGCCATTGTCTACATTTCCCTCCCCAGCTTCTGAAATGGTACCTATTACAGAAATAGGATTTTACTAAATCAGATCCGACACTTTTCAGGCCAAGCTATCATTGTAGCATCCCACCCAAAGTGCTCATACAGTCCAGCATGAGTTGGTTCGACCCGGGATCAGTATTTGGTCTGCTATTGTCCTGATTACATAGGCAAATGCTGCATTCATTTGGTGTCCCTACAAAAAGCCCATAAAAATGACACCTGAGTTCCCATTCTCCATTCCAAAGCCAGAGCTAAAATTAGTTAGCTCCTGCCCTCTAGAAGGATCCATACCCACCCATCACCCAGCCCCAGTGTCTAGACTGCATCCCTGTCCCAACCTATTTCAGTCATCTGTCCTCTCTTCCTCTTCTCCAGTAGATCTCTTGCCACTACTCAAGACTTGACCACCAAACCATCAGTTCTCAAAGGGAAGAAGTTAATTGAAGGCCTTCTGTCCAAATGTTGTGTTTGTAAGTGGGGGAGGGAAAATCTTCACCATAAATTTTAAATCACATTCTCTGCTTGGGAGCCATTTTGAAAATCTAACCTTGGAAAAATTGCAGAGCTGGTGATATTGTCACCCTGCAGGAGGGAGGCTTTGCCTTCACCAGAATTTTCCCCATGCATGGCTCTTAACTCCTCACCCCTGAGCAACACAGAGGACTCTTTGTAACTTTATGTAAAAGCTTCCTCTGGGAAATTAGCAATGGGAGTAGGGACTATTTCATTCCATTCCATTTATGACATTCTTGTGCTGACCAATAGCAAATATTTTTGGGTGCTCTATAAAGATTAAAAACGTAAACATAGGAAAAAACCAACCAGCAAAAACATAACAGTTTTAAAGCAATCAACAGTAAACTTTTTATGCTGTCAAATGCTTGGGTGTACAGGGAAGACTTAACCTTGTGTCCAGAAGTTGCTAGTGTTGGTGCAAGGTGATTCTATAATTGGGGGTTGGGGGGTCAGCAGGAATGCCATGTCCCTTATCACATTAAGATAAATGGGTCCCCTGTAGTGGGCGGATGTTTAACATCTGCTTTCCGTTGCTTGAAAAGCTTTGCCAAGCTTTCAGGACTGGTTCAGCAACAGTTCAGCAATGGTTAAGGTTGGCTCCTTTTCCAGGTAATCCAATGGAATCTAAGGTAGCTCACACAACCCGTCTCAGAATTATTACTCCTAAAGAGTTATGGACCATTTGGGGTTGGGTGCTTATCTTTTGCCCAGGTTATATTTTGCTTGTGTTGGGAGAGGTTGTATACAACCTCAGTCATGGACTCATGCTGCAAGTGAGTTCACCCTTACAAACATCTTCAATCCATAGAATCATGACTTAAGCTTCAGCTGAACAACTCAGCATGGACAAATTGCTAACAAAGGAATAATCCTAATGCAACCAAGGCTGCGAAAATAGTGGCTCGCTATGGCAAAAGCGTTTGAAGAATTAGGCTCCAAATTTCTCATTTTCCTCTAAAAATCTTGCAGTCCTTTTAAAAAGGATGCTTTTTCTTCAAGAGTTAGCATGGGGCATGTTGAATGATGGAAGTTGTGTAAATATTGTTTTTATGATGCTGTTAAAAATGGTGCTACTTTGCTCTTCTAAGGCATCTATTATCAAAGGATCATCAGATGTTTTATAAACATTAATTAAAGGCTTGCAACACTCATTTCTCCAAGGCAAGCTTTACTTAATGTCTGCTACAAATGAATTAAACTCAAGGAAAGAGGAGGAATATAATTTATCCATGTTTGTAGGAATAATAAGACTACAAGGAATCCAAACTGATGCACAGTCCTGTATTACAGGTTCAGGCAACTGGTGATCCAGTTGGGTTTCCAGTTGGAAAAAATCAGACGTGTGAAAAAGTCCAGTGACCCTACAAACTATGATGATAATAATTTTAAACATCTTCAACAGGGCACCTATCTTGCTTTATCTCCCTCATCCTTAAAAATGCAAGTGGGTATGGTCACTTTTTAATTCTTCAGACCCAACCCCTGTCCATCCTCGAATGACCTCATATCACTCAAGAAAGAGAGGACATGTGAGCTGGCCTCAACATAATATCGAAAACACAAATAAAGCATAACATTTAAAAACAGAAATACATGGAAATACATTTTAAAAGCCTGAAAGAATAAAACACGATTTCCCTGGATAATAATACTTATTTTCCATGGGCTTCCCTTGAGAAAGAATACTGTAATTGGGATGCAACCATTACGATCCACAGATGGTTGAGGAACCTGAAAGCGTTCCCCTGAAGATGACTTCAGTGGACAGGCAGGTTCCAATGGGAGAAGCATTCCTTCAGTTCCCATGTTCTTAACTTGTAATCTCACTTTAAAGCACCACCTTTCCAATTATGCTTGGAAATGGACCAGAAGCCAATGAACTTCTTTCAACATTAACAAGATATGTGGTTACCAGTAAACACCCCCAATCAATAGCCTGGGAGCTGTATTTTGAGGTAATTGAGACTTTTAATCTTCAAATCCAACCACACTTATACTGCATTTTAGTAGCCAACCCTAGTCATTACCAGAGAATGGATAACTGTAGCCAAGTTATTTTTGTCAGCCAGAGGCTGCCACTGGTGCACCATCCTATGCTAATAAAAGCCATTCCTTGCCGCAGATACCACCTGTTCTTCTAATAATGAAGCTATTATTTAGGTAGGATCTAGGAGCACAAATATGATCCTTTAGTGGAACTATTATCTCAACCAGAAAGGTTGTGCGGTGCATGTCTTCAGCAAGCACATGCCCACCAAACCTCTGTCTTGTCAGAATACAAATCGAATACGGAGTACAGATGGTGCTGTTCAATTGTATTCTAACCATGCAGCTGAACATATTTCTTCTGCAATAACTCAAGGCATGTTCACCAGTTCTATTGATGTACAAAAAAGGAGTCTCAGCTGCTTCCAAGAAAAACACGTGTTAAGAATTTAACTGCAAGTACCAACAATGTATGGTTAAAGGACACAGCAGTTATGGCAACTACAAGGGCTGGAAAAGGTACATTTATTAATTCATGTACTAATAATAATTCAGTTATTATTATACTGCATTTACAGCCTATTCTTTTCTCCTCTTGGAAGGAACCCAATGTGGAATACATAGTCATCTTCCACTCCATTTTATCCTTACAACAACTACCATGTGAGATTATTATTATTTATTATTATTATTTAAAACTTTTGTATGGGTGAAATGGGTGAGGCTGAGAGTGACTAGCTGAAAGACTCACTGTGCTTCAGGGCTGAATGGAGACTAGAACCTGGATCTCCCGGCAATCTAAGCATTACACCAGCTTCCGATGCATGTTTCTCCGTGCAGATATGGAGATGTATGCACTTGCAAATATGTAGGATGTGGTCAAGAATGGATGGAAAGTACAGAGGAAACCAGCCCAGACAGTGCAATGCATGTTTACTCAGAAGTAACTGATTATCTCATGCGGCATTCCCCTCATGTGGCCTTAGAAATGCAACTGAACATATATTTGACATCTCAGAGAGTTTCATTACTTAAACATTCCTAAACTACATTTGCTACCAAATTCCACCAAAATGAAGTTTAGTGCAAATGCACATATTTCTGCTGAAGCAAACCCTCAGGGGGAGAAAAACAATTAAGCAAAAAGAGCCAAATCGATCAATCCATCCACATATCTATGCAGGGTTCTCAGTGCACACCAAGCTTTGCATTAGAGAGCTGCTTCTGGAAGCCATCAGAAATCATTTATAAAGAGCCAAAGCTCAGGTGGCAGAGCACCAGACATTTCTGGGTAGGACTGGGAAAGATGCCTGCTTGAAACCCTGGAAAGTTAGTAAAAGGTAATAAAAGTTCCCCCGCACTTACAGGCTCGTCATGCCTGACTCTGGGGCTGGTGGTCATCTCCATTTGTCAGCCAAAGAGCCGCCTTTGTCCGAAGATGCTTCCGTGGTCATGTGGCCGACATGGATGAATTCCAAGGTGAACAAAATGCTGTGACCCTTCGCACTGAAGTGATACCTATTTAATCTACTTGCATTTGCATGCTTTCAAAATGCTAGGTAGGCAAGAGCTGGGACAAACAGTGGGCAGCTCACTCTGTTGAGCAGATTTGAACTGCTGACCTTCCGATCAACAGCTCAGCAGCTCAGTGGTTTAACCCACTGTGCCACCCGTGTCCCAAAGCCAGCAGCAGTCAGAAAAAGCAATGTCAAGCTAGAATGATCAACAAGGCTGTTGTTCTCATTTGAAACCATAAGCCACAAACAGGTTTGTGAATGTAATAATAATGTAAGTGCTTGATGCTGTTTGTACATCTAAAGAGATAAATGCAGTAGAACATTTTAGGATAATACAGAATGGAGGACAAAGCCCATGAACCTCTCCTCACAACCTGAACTCCTCCTCCAGCAGGGTGCAATGAGTGTTTGATGCATCTGGTGGCATCCCGTCCAGCCACCAGATCCCCAGCATTTTACAAGACTTCTTGCCACACATCTTCAAGGCATCGTACTGATGAGCATGTCTGGCGTCCTTTTTTAGACGAGAAAGATTCATTCATGGAAGAAATGAGCAGGATTGCACCTGCTGGCCCAAATCCTGGCTTCTGTGTGTTCAGCTGCACATTTCAACAAAGATGGTGGGGCAGAAGAGAAACTCAGTTCAGCCGTTGGGCTGCCTTCATGCACGGTCACGATAGGGCTGGCAGTGCCACTTTGTTTTCCACCGCACACATATTCCTTGAGTAAAGATGTGTCATCCAAAAGGGATTAATAAATCTGTTGATAGACTGCAATTAGGAATATGCAAAATCTGAGCTTGCAAAAGTTCTGCAAATTCATCTGGAAGCTTGTTCCAGCTCTAGCGCATATTAGATCCCAAACTTCATGTGTTTCCTGCCTTTTGGTATGAAAATCCATGCATGTTTTTGTGCCTGTTTTTCTAAATGTATATACCTACTGTGAGAATGTAGACAGTCTTCTGCCATAGATTAACAGGGATGCGGATGCATTTTTTCAAAAGTGTGCATTGTTCATGTGTATTTTTGCAAAGGCATGCACGGTGTTGAAATTTTGTTTATGGGGGGAATCACATTACAAGTTCAGAGATGAATGGACTTGGACTGGAGATTGCATCCAAGTCTGTGTTCAGTCCAGATGGTAAGAAGTGGGTAAATCCTCATAGAACCATGAATGCAACAGAGGTAGATAGAAACCAGTTTGCATGCTGCAATAACCAGTTTGTTTTGGTTCAGTTCAGTTCTCTAATATGCTGGGCTGTTATGAATGCTGGTCCCATCACACAATTGTTCCCACTACAAGCAAGAGGAGTTAACAGCCATGGATCCTATCTTTGGGTTGGCGCTTTCGCAATAACTCAGGGTTCTCAGTTCACACACAAATACTAAACGATCCTGGAATAGAGCATTCCGGGCTCGTTTAGCCCCTTCCATTTGCTGCAGAAGTGACTGAGTGGGTCTCACCTATTTTGGAAAAGCCCAATATTTAAAAACAAGCAAACACACCTGCCTTGAATGGCTGCCTTCTCTTTGGTATGGATATCTACAGTGTGTCAACTTCCATTTGGGGATTCAGGGAAGAAACAGCGTTTGACCAAGGGAGTTGTGAGCATTACCTCCTCGTAGCTACACATCACGCCCAGCTTTCTCTCATTCAAACACTAAGGAGTATGTGTGGGGAGGAAGGGAAGCATCCTGGGACACATTTAGTCATATCTTTCCCTCTTCCTATGACAGATAGCAAGTGTCAGCAGAGATTGCCTGTTGTATATCATATGCAATGTCACATGTACTATTTTAATTCTCCCCGTTTTGATTTTGCCATTGCATTTCAATTGTAATAAATCAAAAGTGTTGTTTGCTGTGTAGTGGGAATGGATCCTAGCAATGGGAAAGACCTTTCTCATCCCTTGTCTATTTTTTGCATCCTTGGCCAACACATGATTTTTCCCTATGGTCCATTGTTCTGACAACAAACGCCGTAATTGGAGCATTGTTCTGACAAAGAATGCTCTAATTCCTGTTTAGGCTGTAATTAAAGCCATCTTCCACTTACATACCACTTTTCATCCTTAAAAGGTCCCCAAGCACACTCCAGGCTCCCGTGCAAAGGAATAACGATGCATCTAGCCCTGAAACTTGGACACCTCTAGGGGATAATGCCAGCTTGAAAAACACATGCATGAAAGAAGGTAAAGAAAAAGGAGTCGGAGACAGATTTGCATGAAAGACAAGTAAGGCAGTGGCTTTTGGTCTTTCTGTGACTGAGAAATATTTTCCACATTCTTATATCATCTGAGGATGCCTTTTGGTTCAGAATCTCTGCATAGCCACATGGGGGGATACTGGTCAGGGATGCTGAGCCTCCAATGGTGCCCTGTGAACAACACACACCTCTTGCTCTACTGAATTGTCTGAACAAGACCAAATCCTTTCTCCGGCTCACACCCCCAGCTTCAGTCTTTCAGAATCACCTCTGGCTGAATGGGAGTGAACCTATTAGTGCCACCTCCCTCACTGCCAGCTCTGTTGCCTTCCCTTCGCTTGACCGTGTATCCAGGGTGCCCATTTGTCTTCCTGTTGCAATCAACAACCTCACCTATCATCTAAAATGGAACATTCCAGAATCAGTCCTTTCCCCCCACCACATCCTGGTACTGCCTCAATTCTACCTGCAACTTTTAACTTCAGTCAGAGGTAACAGGTCATCAGTGAGCTGGAATTCATATAACCTGGTACAGCCTTCCTCCTGTGTCACAGGGGGAGCAGGATCACTTGTGTGACCATTCCTCCCCCGTATCTTCTATGCACATTTAAAAAATCATACAAAGCTCAGATGCTTAACTTCATACCTTTTACCTTGAAACCCTAGCTTTCTATGGACAATGAATCTATGAAGACACAGAAGTTGGTGAAGCTTTTGGTCATGCGACCCCATGTGAAGTGGGACACAATGGACAGGATGGATGGAACATGAACTGCTACCATATACGTGCACAATGGGTTTCCTTTCAACATTCATTACTACCAATGGAGCATCTGCTCTTCCAAGAGCCAATGGAACTGGTATAGCATGGGAGACTCAATCCAAGTGGGAAAACAGCAGCTTCCTCATGCCCACATGAAACAAAACAACATAAAGGATGTTAAGGAATCCCTTTGGATTCTGAATGCATAATAATCATCTACTTTTAGTTGTGTGGCTTATTTATGAATGTGTAGTTTAAGTCTAATTTAGGGCAAACAGCTGGAATGATGGAGGTGGTCCAATCCTTCCATGTCCAGTATGTTGTGATAGCTCTCATTTAAACAGGCATCAAGGAAATGTTACAGTTTAGCAAGAAAAAAAAAGCTGGACCATCTTCTCAGATTTCCTTTGTGTCTGTTACACCAAGTCAATAGAGGCTAAAAGCAAAATTAAAAGGAATTCACTTAGAGTAAATCAAGTGCTTTTTAAAAAGACAGAGTCATCCATTTGATCAATGAGTAGGTAATATAGAAGAAGGTGGACTAGTTTCTTGTCTCTGAAAGCTTCACCCAAAGTTTATGTTGAATCATTTTTGAAGATGTAGGTTTTGGGGATTTTAATGCAGTTTTCTTTAACATTATTTGTTAAAACTGTTTTTATGCTATTTTTAATTTTAAAAAATCAAACCATCCCACAATAAAACAATTAATTACAAAAGGAAACAGTGATAAAATGTTTAGGTTTAAATGTTTAAGATTTTAAAAGAAAAATAGATTACAATAAGATATTAGCAGTGCCAATTAAATTAACTACTAAAAGCCTCAGAGAACAAAAAGGTCTTCCTTAACCTGACCATGAAATAAGAAAAGTGTTAGTACCACATTCACCATCATAAGAAAGACCCTTTCCATAGCAGTTCCATACATGATTTCCACTGATGGAAACTTCTGGATGTAGACATCTGAGATAGACCTACAATTATTTGAAAATTCATATGTAAAAGGGTGATACCTGACATTTCTTGGTCCCAAGCTATTTAAGGCTTTAGAAGCATCAGGCAAGAACTTTGAATGAAGATCAGAAATGCATGGGAAGCCAGTACAAATATTTTAAAACTGGATTTATGTGTTCAGGTTGAAAGACAATCAACTATCTGGTTGCCATCTTCCAAACCAATTAAATTTCTGAATTATTTTAAAGGGCAGTTGTATGTATAATCCATCTTAGTGCCTACGTGCTGCATTTCTACCTGATGATCATTTTAAATTAAAATGCATAGAAAATAAGTTTTCCTATTGGCCTGTAAAGTATTTGACAGTTCAAAACCAAACATAAAATAACAACCACAGCTCTGTTAACTAAGAAGTGTGTATTATGGAGCATTATGGGACTTACATTCCACTAGAAACCATGTTTAGGACAGCATCCTTTGTATGAGTTACAGGGAAAGCTACCCTGAGCCCTATTTTCTTGGAGAATAAATACAATGAATAAATAAGTAAGCAAACAAACACATACACATGCCAGATGACTCCAAATTTATTTAGAAGACCCACTGTGTAGCTAATTGCCCCTTAAATAGCTTTGGAGACTCAATCTGGTTTTGAACCAGTTTAGCTGTAAAAGCTTTGCAATGGCGAAACCTGGCTACTATATTTCTAGGACAGGGTAAGGAAGATTTACAGACCACCAAGAAAAATTATTGCCACACTCCTAAAAATACAACCTCCACTTACAGCTTCTTGGGGGAAGTCATGATGTTTAAACAATTTCACCATGAGTTTAGTATCAGCAACATAAGGTGTAACCTTTGATTTTACCCATCAGTAAACAGATTCCACAATATGCAAGTAAGGAAAAGTGGCTGCCCTAGTCTGCATGATAGAACAGATAGCAAAAAACTAGCAAACACAAAGACTATGCTACAATTTATCACAAACCGCCTCTCCCCTTCTCTATTCTAAGTCATTCTACTTCTCTTCTGCTTCCTCACTATCTCTTGCAACAGACATCCCCAACTCTCTCCCACCAAGGAACCAGAAGTCAACACTATTGAAGACAGTAACACTGCATATAGTCATCAGGCTAAGCTGCTGACCTACTTCTGTTTAGCTCTTCACATTTCTCATGGCATTCTTAATTCTGCATCTTATCACTATAGTGGTTAAAGAAATTTCCTCCACCCCCTCCGTTTAGGCCAGAGTAGAGAAGTCTTAAATACCTCATGGGAGCCATGGCTTGTCCTAATGGCTTTACATGTCTTCCTATAACATTAAATTATTCAATGCATCTTTTGCTTCTGAGTTCATGGCAAATAGATCCAAGGCAGAGAATATTAGCAGCCTGAACCCCTTTGGGAGAACCAAGGCCTACAAGAGAAAATGGCATAATTTGTCAGATGTCCTACCACCAAACTGCCTTGTCTTTGAAAATGAAGTTCAAAGTCACCAGTGATGTGTCATGCCTACACTAACAGCCTTGGAAGTAGTCAGTGTTTTAAAAGGCCATCTCAAGCCCTGGACAAGGACTTTCTATGCTGGATTAGATGAAGAGTCCATCCAGGCCACTATTTAACAGTGGGCAACCAGGTGTCAGAACAATCATCAATGTTGCCTGCGAAGCTAAACTCTTAAGGGAAATATTTTGTCATCAAGTGTTCTCTAGGCTGTTGTGTTCTCTACCAGATGCAGCTTTTAGACAGTCACCAAAAGCAGCCTAATATAAAGTACGTTATGACTGCCTATTCTCAAGGTTATGCAACGTGTCATTGGTGGCTACTAAGCCTGAATACAAGATCTATGACCACTGAATATTATCATCCCACTGGAATTGGTGCAGCTTGGCACACATTTTCCATCATTATTTTACATCATCCTTGGCCAAGAGACAGGGAATGGGAAAAGCATCTCATCAAAATGGAAATGTGGGATAGGAACACACTGCGTGTGTTTCACTGCATTCTTTGTGAGGTGTGTGCGGTGGGGGTGGGGGCGGGGGGCAAATTTCTCTTCATGTTGAGAATGAAAATGCAATTTCTTAGTCTCTGCCAAAGTGTATCGTGGGAGTGGGCTATGAGGGTCCCTCATGGCAAATGCAGTCTGAGTGGAATGAGGCTCCAGAGAGGGTGGAGTGGGGGAAAGTGGGGGTATTACTGAAAGAGCGCAGGGGAGTGATAGATTGCATGCTTTGCTCGAAGAGAGGTATTTTGATTTATTTTGACAAACTCAAAACTAAACCTCCGTGCACGGAAATGCTCTCTCTGAGGGTCCAGGATATAAAGGGTTCTTTTCTGCAATCCTTTGAGTGGCACTGATTTCAAAGTTATGTGCAGAAGGTTCATTCAGGAGAAGATCAGGCAGACATGGCAACCTCCCTGGAAGGACAGCTTGCCCAGCACAACAATGTATTCTGGGCCCCTGATTGCAAGAGAGATATGGCAGGGTTGGAATCAGTGCAGCAAAGGGCCACAAGGATGGTGGCTGGTTTGCAGGGTAAATCATATGAGGAGAGACTGAGGGAGCTGGGTGTCTTCAGCCTTGAGAGGAAGACACTCAGGGGGACCCATTAGCAACATACAGATACGTGGCCTTGCAGAAGTGGGTCATGACCTTTTCCCCCTGCGGTGGAGGACAGGGCATGTTCCAACGGAGCAAAGCCCAAGGAACCAAGATTCAGGAGTGTTGAGCAGTGCTGTGGAGGGCCTATTTTGGCAAGGGCACAAGCAAAGGCATCATTCTCTGAAGAGCAAGGGCAATTGCTCTTCTCCAGTGTATGTGCAAGATGAAGTATGAGAGATTTATTTCAAGTTATGGACCATCAGGATGCGACCCATTTGAAGCCTTGACCTCAGATAGGATCCCATGCATTTTAGCTGGCACATCCCTGAACTTACCATTACGTTCAAAAATGTGCTTGTTTAGGGTTTTCTTACGGGCATTTCAAATTCACTTTAAAAAAGCATTTGCAAATATGGAAATGGAAAAATGTGCATAGAAATGAACACTTTCCTCATTCAAACTACTACAAGGACAGAAGAAAAGCAGGTTGCAAATGGAAACAGGAGAGAAGGAAACTGCACTTTGAAGCAGAGTTTGGAAAATCTTGGCAAACTCCAGTCTCTCTCATTCTTCTGTCGCACATACCATTTTAAACGTTCCTTAGGAATGAAGCTATGGAGGGTGTGAGCTCATTATGAGCTCATGCTTTTTCCAAACTTACCACTTTGTCCAGTTGGGGATCTTCTAAGTCACATTCTAAGTTACATAAGGTAACAGGTGCCCCTTTTAACTTGTGCAGAAAGGCTCAGACTTTCCTTGGCAGATCAGTTGATGTAGAAATTATTCCCCGAAGGGAAGAAGCTTCCGAAGTGCTGTTCTAGCTCATGACACATCCTCCCACATTTAATAAATGTAATTAGGATGTGTTTCCAATGTCCTTATTTTATGCCAATGATTACGAGTCTCACCCCGCTACTGTTGCATGCTATGAAAGGCTCTGTTGCATGTTGTATTAAATTAATTGCCAATGGCCTCTTGCACGTGGTATTTGCTGCCAAGAGGGCAGATGTGCTTTCAGGTCACAATATGTGTGATAAATGTGAAATAACAATTTCAGTTGCTAAGGTAGCCAGCCTCAGTCATGCTTAGTGCAGACTCAAGGAAATCAATGGGATTTAACTTAGTCATGACTAATGTGCCCCCACTGATTACAGCAGGTCTCCTTTAAGCACAAATGAGCCAGAATCCAACCCGGTAAGCAACCAGCAGTTCAAGACAGACTCAGCATCCACAACGTAAGTGAAAAGGCAGGATGCGCACTGCCTTACAGCTCAGTGCTTATGTGAATGAACCAATGCCTGCATTACACCTGAGCGTATGCATTGATGTAGGTATGTGCTACAGAGACAAGATGAGTTCCTTCTTCCACATAGAGATTTAGGGTACAATACGGGCTGAGCTCTGAGAGGCTGCTCTGCATCCAGCGTGTTGCTGAGCTGCTGCCATCGCAAGGTTTGAAGTGCACTGTCATCAGAATGCTGATGACACATCACTCTGATTTTCCCTTTCTTCTTCCTCAGGTGATGCTGTGGATGTGCTCAGTCAGTGCCTGGCTCTGACAATGGGCTGGAGGAGGGCCAACAGACTGAAGCTCAGTTCAGACAAGCCTGAGGAGCTCTGGGTGGATGGTTCTTCTGACCAGATGGCGGGTGCTCAACTCATTCCGGATGAGCTTGTACTCTCCCTGAAGGAAGAGGCTCATTGCTTGGGGCTTGTCCTGGTGTTATCTATGTCATTTGAAGCTCAGGTGGCCTCAGTGATATGAAGGGCCTTCTAGCAACTTCAGCTGGTGGTCCAGCTACATACTTAACAGGACAGAAATAACCTGGCTTCAGTTGTCAATGCTCTGGTAATTTCCAAGTTAGATTACTGCAAAGAGCTCTACAAAGGATACCGTGGAAGATGCTTTAGGAACTGCACCTCATGCAAAAGCCAATTTAATAACAGGGACAAAGTGGCTGCAGTAGGGACACCAAGGTGGTCAGCAGGCTCATGCCACAGCCAGGACTGGGTCTATAAAGACTTGTTGCATACCTCATGGTATGAAGGAGTCATGCCTGGTTTGCAGTGGGAATCCAAAAACAGAGGTCAGCTAGCACTTGGTAGCGCCACACTTTGCTGTGAGCACAGAATGAATCTTTTGATGAGATACAAATAGCAATCATCATGAGTCTGAGTTTTGAAATTATGTACTTTAGGCCTCCAGCATTCAGCTTACTGTAGGAAGGGATCTGTGAAAAATACGCTTCAATTTGGTTTTGCTAAGCGCTTTGCCAAATTTGCCACATTTTTCCATATTTGGGACAAAAAGACCTTGAAATTAAAGCATGGTGATGGGGGAGAGACAGAATGACGGATACATCAGTCCCGAGATGCAGGCCAAGAATTGCCTTTTGCTGTCTAGCGCATGGCTGAGCGCTCGAGTTCCTGCCGCAAGGAAGACACTCTCAGTAAATCCAGTAAATTGTAGCTGCTCATGTAAACTTGCTATCTGCTACTAACAACAGACTTTTGTGACCTCTGCTCACAAGCAATAACATCAAGTATTGGAGCATGAGGGAAAAAATATTGCCTTGCTGTTTATTCACAAATTATCAGTTTGTCACTCAGTGTTATTAGGCAAGCAGGTATACAATAGGATAGTGCTAAATGGTCTCTTTTATATGTTCTTTTATTCTGCAGAACTAATTGGTTTTTCATCATGAGTGAAAAACAGGTTGTGGGTGTACTGTAGGTCAGGACTTAATTTATGAAATACAGCTTTAATAACCTTGCCTGTTTACCTCGACATCTATTCTCTCCTTTCTCTTTTTTCCCTTTCCTCTTCCTGCAAGAGACTCTCAGCCCTTAACTATGCAAGTGAATTCAATCTAATTTAACTTCACGTGGTACTACAGGGAATAAGTTTTGCTCCTCCCTCCATCTCTCCATGTCCCTCCAGTGGGAGCAGTTCAACAAGCCATCTCAACATGCCCAATGTCCTTGGCTCCTTAAGAGTGCTAAATTGGGTCAGATCTGCAAGGAGGGGGTGACGTTGCCCTCATAAAATTTGCTTGAAAAAGAGAGAGAGAGGAATCTCTGAACCATTAATGCTTCATAAAAATTTTACAAGGCTTCAGCTAAAAAAAGGAAAACAAACAGAGAGATGGTGTCGGCATTCAGGCGCTCTTTAAATCAAACATTCACTCTCTAATGCATTTCCCCCCTCCCCATTACAGTACCAATCAGGAAAGCAATCAGGCATAAAGCCTGCGGCTTCCCTGCTCTTCTATTTCTAATACCTTCCCAGTTCAAGACACTCCCAGCTGGCTGGCTGAAAGTTTGCGATAAACTCTGCTCACTCTATTCAAGTCCCAGGCACAAGGAATGCCTGACAGGCTGCCAGTAACTGGACATTGGCTTAGCTTTTAATTCTACTGCTCAGCAAAGCTGGAGACCAACATCAAAACTATTGATTGTGGTCTTGTAAATATATTAGGTTTTGACCTCAGTTGATGGACACTGACCTCATCCTCTAGAAATTCTGCAGCCTTCTGCATTCTGGCACCCTCCAGAAGTGTTGGACAAAACAGACCATTATCCCCATTCCTGGTGGGATCTCAGGGATGATGGAAGACATAGTGCAATACTTTGGGAAGGCAGGATAAAACACTGGCTCCATCCCATTATAGAGGAGGTATATTTCAAAACAAGACATATATGTCACAAGCCATCAAAGTCCAGATCATTCAGTTTTGTATCTGAGGGGGCATTCCAAAACTTTCATGGCACCTGGTTAAACAGTTGCATGATTACATAGAACAATGGCTCGCTCATTATTGTTACTGCGAAGCCTTTATAGCCTGCCTTTTTAACTCAAGGGAGGAACCCACTTACCCAAGGCTTACATAGTTCCACTTTATCCTCACAGCAAAAACCCTGTAAGGTGCATTAAGCTGAGAGTGAGCGACTGGCCCAAAGATACCCAGTAAGCTTCATGGTCAAGTGAAGACTAGAACCCAGAACGTCCAGGACCCAAGTCAAACATTTTAGCCACCAGACCACAGTGGCTGACTATTATGCTCAACTCTGATTCCATTTCTAATGCTGTTTTCCTGTCTGCTTGCTACTTTAAGATCATCTCTCACAGATGCCAAAATGTTCACATCCAGCTCTACTATAATCAGACAGACAGGTCAGGCTGGTGAGAATTTAAAATAATCCTGGCCAGCCCTGCAATTTCTGTTCATTAGAGCTATAAGCATCCAGTTACAACTTGTAGTAGAGGTCATGTCAGCCCCTGCAAACCCAAGTGCAGAACTTGGTAGCATCCCAAAGAGCTGTGGAAAGCTTCCAAGAAAAATGATGAGTGTGTGTTGATGTAACCAATTCATGTCACATCAGAGATCCAGTATTTAACCCAGAGTTGTAAAAAGACACTCAACTGTTTGCTGGTGATGAGCAATAATCACCTCCAGATGATGAGACAGTTACGTTTTCCATACTGGAAGAGAGCTGCAGTCCTGTCTCTCTGCTGCACTCCTTTCAGGACTACCAGCATTCCACCTTTCTTCAGAAAGCCATTACACCAAGCATCCTTAGGAGCTAGTAACTTTGGTGGATCCATTGGGCATGCATGAAGAAGGATCTTAAAGCATCTTTTGCTCCAGCTCACCTGAGCAAAAACAGCTCTTCCACAAAACTCACACCCTCATTTTTAGGCTGCAAAATTGGTGGAGGCTATTTGAGCTACTTTTGGGAAGGGAAACGAAACTCTGTACCTTGACCATCAGTGCAATTCTACTGCAGTCTTCATTTCTTCTCATAATCCCTCTTGGAATTATGTTATGGCATAACACAGTGTCATTCCGAAGGATTTCTGGGGGAAAAGGGTAGCTAGAAGGGCTAGCTCCGTCAGCCACCAAGAGAAGAGCAGTCATCATGAAATAGATAGCAGTGATCTAAGATAACCCCATGGGTGCTTCCTACCCCTGGCTTTCACTCTCAACCAACCAAAACAGCCTGAGTGAGAAAATCTACAAATAGAACTCTCTGCACAGCATTATCTTTTATCCACACTATTAAAAATTGATATTCTTTTTTATTTATATGCATCCCCAAATCTCCAAGGTGGCTAACAGAACATGTTTTTAAAAAAATGCTATTGATGGGATGCATCCAGACTTAGTCTTGCTTAGGAGTAAATCCACTGAAATCTATGGGGCACAGGTTAAGCATGATGCCCTTGCCCCATGGATTTAATAAGCCTGCTTTAAGCATGCCTTTGAATTGTGGTGCTGGAGGAGACTCCTGCGAGTCCCCTGGACCGCAAGGCGATCAAACCGGTCAGTCCTAGAGGAGATCAACCCTGACTGCTCTTTAGAAGGCCAGATCCTGAAAATGAAATTCAAATACTTTGGCCACCTCATGAGAAGGAAGGACTCCCTGGAGAAGAGCCTGATGCTGGGAACAATAGATGGCAAAAGAAGAAGGGGACGGCAGAGGATGAGGTGGCTGGATGGAGTCACTGAGGCAGTTGGTGTGAACTTAAGTGGACTCTGGGGGATGGTGGAGGACAGGAAGGCCTGGAGGAATGTTGTCCATGGGGTAGCGATGGGTTGGACACGACTAACGGACACACGACTAACAACAACAAGCATGAGCATGTCTGGATCCATCCCAATGGATCACACAGAACCCTTCTTCAGGCCCATTGTAGTTTCCCAACCCCTTCTGTCTTTACAGGAACCCTGTGCAATAGATGGGTCAGGCTGATGCATGAGCTCTCTTCACACATCCTGTGCATGAAGGAGGGCATCTAGAACCACCTCCTGGCCCTTCCTCCAGCATGGGACATACTGCCTGGCCCCGTCTCTAGGCATCCACATGTTCAGATGCGAGTCTGAAAAGGAAAGGCTACTAAACAAGCAGGTCTAGCTGCATCTGGGGGCAGGATTCAATAGTAGGTCACTCCTCTCCAATACTTACACAAAGCCTCTTTGCAGTGAGCTGTGTGTTGGGGGGGACTTGAAGATGGACCTCCCCAGACCTGATCTGACACTCCAAGCACCACTCCACTCCACTCCACTCCACACCTCTCTCAGGATAAAGATGGAATCAAAGAAAGAAGAAAGGAAGGAAAGATGGGCGGGCGGGCGGGCGGGCAGAAATGTATGAGACTCCTGATAATGCAAATAAAAATCTCTCTCTCTCTCTCTCTCTCTCTCTCACCACACACACACACACACACACACGGCAGCAATATCAATTAAAGCAGCAGAAAATGGGTAGGAAAAGTTGGATCTGCCCTAGTATACTCATATACACTGCCTTCAGAGGAGACAGTGCCTTGGACCTGCAAGACTAGCAGAAAAATTAAGGCTGCAAAGCTTGGTCTGTCAATGCTGAATTCTTCCCAGATCCATCCTGTTCCCTGATGCACTCCTGGAGAAAGGGCATTATTTGGACATGCTTGTTGCAGTGGAACAAGGGAAGGGAGGTCAGCTGGCTAAACTGGAACACCAGAGCCAGAGTGCTGGGAAGACTCTGGATCCCTTACAAGGCTGCCTCCCATGGTACTTTGGCATATTGCGGCATGACAATTGTCCAGGTCATAGAAATTGAAACCCTTGCAGAGCTGTAAAGCATCTGCCCCTGGCAATTTCCTCTCTCTGCCCACCTGCTACAGTTCTCTGTGGACACCCACTCTTCTTTTGGCTTTTATTTCTTCAAAGCAGAGAGAGAGAGAAAGAGGGAGTGGGGAAGACGGAGATGCTCTGGGAATCAGGCCTCCTGAATCCATTATCTGCAGTATTGATATTTCAAAAGAAGTCAGTCCACAGCTCGACGTCCCAATATAGCATTCCATATTCATAGGTTGCCTCCTGGATGCAGTTCAAGAGGCTGGCTAGGACTAGGTCTATACATCTCTAGAGTTTGCTTGTTCCCCCTAGGTCTGATTTAAGGCTGCTTACAGAATCTCCCTTTGTAAGATTCTGGCACAGAGTTCAAGGTTCAGTCAGCTGTGCAGCACTCAGAATGTTAGAACTGATTCTTCTTCACATGATTCCTTTCTGGGATTTTGCTAGCCAAATGATTGGAGTGGGTGGTGAGGGATGGGGGAAGGTTCACTCTTCCTTTTCTGTCACTTTGCAGGAGAAAAGCCCCAGAGCACCAGTGGGTGTCTTTACAAAAAGGCATTATATCTTCTCCCAATATTCATTTTGGTTTTATTTCCACAACTGTAGAAAGCTTTGTGCTTTGCTTCTTCTAAGCATAGTTTTAATAAAGCCAGTAATGTTTTTGTTACTTTCTTTCTTCGTTTGTTAAATGGTTTAGTACCTTAGTACTCTTCTTTCCTCTCCTGTTTTCTGTCAGTTTCTTGGCTGTCACCTGTGCCAACCTTGGGCTTTTCCCCATCTGATGTCTCCTCCATATCTTCACTTACCCTTCACTGTCACTCTCTTTGATCCTCCTGCAGCACTGACTCTCTTCTGAGAGCACCTAACTCATGCCTTTCCCTTCCCCACCAACCACTGTCCTGTTCCATCAGCTTCTGGTTGCACCTTTGGCCTTCTGGACCCATTGGCTGGTGTCTTCCATTGGGTAGGAGATTCACAGATCCAACCTCCACTGGATCATAGTGGAATAAAAATAACCTCAACAATGGTTCTTAAAATACTCTAGTGCTTGAATGTGTGTTTCTGGTTTGCCTTCTAAATTGAGAATATATGCAAGAGCAGGCTTTTGAACGTGCTGCAAATATTTGACATGCATGCACTTCCCTGGAAATAGCATTTTTGATGCTGAGGAGGAGGATGGGGGAAAGAGTATAACATCATTTGGAGATCTGGGGCTTGTTTGTGCTGCTTTTCACATCTGATGCACACATGGCCAAGGTTAGTCGCAAGCAAAGGGGCTCCTGGCATTAGTTTATAGGCAGGCAAACCCTTGACAGTGGAGCAGGTGCTAAAGCATCTCCTAATATTTACAGTCTGCATTCTTTATCATCACCGTGGAAGCATCTCATCCAAGCACAGAACCAGCAACAAGTCTCCCCAAATAGAGAGGGTGGCACTTCTGTCTCCTGTGCTATGTATTCCCAAAATCAGTCACGTAGCTGAGAAGCTTGCCTGTCTGCCTAACTCAGTTTAACCAAACAAGGGACCTCCCAGATCATCAATAAATTGATGGACACTATGTCAGATTTGCAAATTCCTCATATTTCTTCCTTCATGCCTTCCCTCAGAGTTCTCAACTCCCTTTCCAAACCTGCCCACCAAATTTATGCAAAAGAGGGGAGGGGGACAAGAAGCAGAGGGAGAGAGAAAGCAAGACAAGGAGTGGCTGCAAAGCCAGCCGTGAAACCATCTTTGCCCTTCTTATTGGCTCTGCAGAGGTTACATTTGTTGGTTAATGCACCTCCGCAACATTCCCATTCAAAGGGAAAATCGATGAGAGACTCTCAGACAGCAGGGAGATGGAAACACCAGTAGATGCTTCCTTCTTCCCCTTTGCCCCCAGGCAGATGAAACATTTGCACACAACCACTGCCTCTTGAATTTTTCATATTATGTAGCCCAGCCGTTAAGAGGGTGTTTTGCAATGTAGACCAGAGCCTGGTTTTACAAATAGCTCAATGAGGAACGGAAGAATGCAGAAAAATCTCCTCCCCCATGACCCCTGTTGCCCTTCATCACAACACTGACCTTGACAAAGAAAAGGCCAGCCTGGAATGACTGTCCAGCAGAGAAGCAGAAAACATCCGTGCTATTTGCCTTCCTAGGGAACTGGCTGTAGAGTCAGTCCTTGGTGGTTACCATGGCTCTGATGTGAATGTTCGGTCTGTTGTTTGTCTGCAAGCCAGAGGGCACACAGGGCAAAATGAAGCATTATGAGAAGCATGTGGACCTCCACTCCATCACAGCCCTGGAAGATGCTTTGTCCCCTGCCTCCATGGCATGAATACTAGCAGTGGACTTTGGGACAGAAGTCTAGGCGCTCTCTAACTGAATACAGAGTCCCCAGACTAGCAAGGCTGGCTTACCAAATCCTGGTATGTAGAGCAGTATAAAGTAATGGTGGCATGGTGGAAGCACAGACCATCAAGACCAGGTTCCAAAGTGACTACTGCACCAAAATAACTCCTCTCTGTTCCATATCAGACTCTCACTTTAAAAAATTCCTTTATAGCCTGCCTTTCCTCCAAGAAATTCAAGGAAATTTACATGGTTCTTTCTCTTTTAAGTTTATCCATATAACAACCCTGTGAGTTAAGTTAGGATGAAAGGCAGTGACTAATTCAAGGTCACCTCATCAGGTTTTGAGCCTGGGACTCTCAGTCCAGGTCTACTAAGCCACACTTGTGCGTTGCATTATTACGTATGATGGAGGGGGACAAATCGACCACAAGAAGGAATGGGATGGCCTGGGATATGGTTGGTAATTCATCCTTTCCCCAGAGAAATTTGGTGAAGTGATGCATGTTCTCCTGTCCCCTAGTTTCTCTGCCCATAAGAGGGGCACGGAATTTTGGGAAGTCACATAAATACCAAGCTTCAGATGGATGAACAAGGGTGCATATTCAAAAGTAACTCTCTGCTTCCTACACAGCTGCAGCCCAATCCCTTCCCTCGATGCCTCATGTCACTCACAGTCTTCATCAAACTTCCTAGATTGTTTCTAATGAGCAAGCCTATCCATCTCAAAGGCTTCTGGGATTTCAAATTTCCCCATTAGCACACATGCATGGACCATCTTGCTGCCATCTGTGCATTAAGAGGAACGTGAGGGCAGCCAGAAGTGTGCCGTGAACCACAGCACTGAGAACATGCCTGATCCAGCAGGTGGCACTCTTCTCTCTAAATCATAAATGGAGCCAGGCTGCAACATTATGCAAGGCTGCATGATTTGCTGCTAGGTCTGCAACTGTCAGGAGAAAACAAAAGAAGAACATGGGACGTGTCATGTTGGATCACACCAAGGGTCTGTCTGCTCCAGCATTCTGTCCTTACAGAAGCCGACCAATTGCCCAGGGGAAACCTTCATGAGGCAAGCAGGGAGTGGCCATGTTCCCCAGCAACTGCTATACACAGGCATAGTACTTCTACTACTGGAGGCAGTATATGGCCGCCATGATTAACAGTCATGAATTTGTCCAAAGGGTGGCCATCACTACTTCTTGTGGAAGGGAATTGGTGAGTATGGAACTATTTATCCGTCCTGAATCTCTCACCAATCAGGTTCACTGTGTTCCATCTACTAGAACCCCATTGGGCTCTACCATTACAAGAGAAAGAGAAAAATGTAACTGTCCATTGTCTCCATACCATGAATGATTTTGTGCACCCCTGTCATGTCTCCCTTACCTTTCTTTGCAGATAAAGTTGTGATTAGAAAAATACAAAGCTTCCTCATACAAAATCATATTGTGTGTTGATCTAGTGTCACCTTTGTCAGCTTTGGTAGCCACCCTCCAGAAGGGCTGGACTGTAAGTATCTTCTGCTTCTCTTCGTTTTACCATTCTCATGCAATTTTATAGGGGAAATTGCTCTAAAAAGCGATGGAAAACATTTCAATGAAATTCTCCAGGATGGGATGAGAGTTCTTGTTCTACCTTGAATTATCTTGCATGAGTCTTGTGTGTGTGTACATGTGTGTGGGTTAAGGGGAGGGAATATTCTGAGTTTCATTGCACAATCATTTGCAAATCCTTGCCTGCCTGAACTTGATTTAAACTCCAGGGGAAGACCTCAAGAAGCACTTCCTCCCACATGGGCATTGCTCAGATCAGGAAGCTTGGGCAGCCAGGGAAGCTGCAGAGTGGTACCTAATGGACAGAGCAGCCTCAGTCATCTCACACTGCACAGTAAGCTGCAGAGCGGCAGGAGCCACACAGGGAACCTTGGACAATGACAAAGCAAGCTGAAACCAAAACAGGACTAAATTAATTCCAAAGGGATAGGGAAGGAAAACAATCCGTTTTGTTTTCAAAAGGGAAGAGAACCTTCAGGAGAATTGAAGACAAGCTTAGGAATGGCACCAAGGCCAGGCAACTATGGTGGAAGTCTCTCCATCAACTGCTTTTCTAACTGAAGATGCCTGGTACTACCTGCACTCAACTCTACTCCTCCCACTGATGTGTGGTCTCTCCTCTGCTACATTGTCAGTGGCTTCCTTTGCACTTAAAATATTGGATCACAGACAAGTAGTTACAGCTGCGGCCCTCTTGCCTACTTGACCTTTCCCCCCTCCCCATGTTCACATCTCTCTCTTTCTCTCTCAATGGTAAACCTGCCCTTGTCACTGTTATTTGCATCCACAGGTCAAGTGCATGAATTTGCAGCCATTGTTCTGCCAACTGCTCTATTTGCCTTCTCCAAGACCAGTCTGAAATGTCACCGACATTGGCAAAGATGCTCTCCAGAGAACAGCTGCCCTTGCTCCTAAATTACCAGCGGCCAGTAAATGCAAGCTGGCCCTCTGCTGCGTTAAAAAAGAAAAGTTATTTGTTAATGCTCCCAAAACCTCCAAGCATCTCTCCTCTCTTACACACAAGTACATGCACACTAAAACTAAAAAGTACTTCCATGCTTTATTTCCAGATCAAAGGCAGACTGAGAAATATCACAGAACGTCCCAGCCAGCATTTTCCATTTCAGAAGCCATTCACTGAACCAAGGAGATCTCCTACCCCTGCCCATCATTCACAGCTTGGAATATTGGAAAGGGCTTGAGCCTGCTGCTCTGTGTTAAGGGTTGTGGTTATATTTTCTGGGACACAAAGCACAACCTCAGTCTGTCCTGTTGGTATTTCAGCAAAGAGGAAAGAATCCAGGACTGCAATCAAACATGGAAGCACTTTATCCCTGCCCCCATATTTTGTTGCTGTGTGCTGTTAAGTCATCTTCAACTGACAATGACCCTATGAATGATTGCCCTTCAAAATGTCCTGTTCTGGTTGGCCCTGCTGAGCTCTTGCAAACTCAAGCCTTTTCCTCTTCCTTATGACCTTCCAAACTGCTTCTTAAACTTTCAAGACTTGCTGGCGAAGCCGGGGATTTGTTGCAAGAGCCTTTCCAAAGTGCCCCTGCATCTCGGCAGACTGCTTAACCAGAAAACCAACCTCGGGGTCAAAACAAGGGGCTGTTTGGAATTCTGAGAGAGAACTTCAAAAATTAAAATATGTGCATGCAAATAGAGTGTATGCATTCCATTTTGAATCTGGGAACCAAGGTACTTGGTGTCTGCTTTCTGCATTACAGGCTGCAGGACCACCTGATGAAGAGGCCAGCATGATGCGTCTGCCATGTTACACACTCAAGTTCCATGTTACACTCTGTTGCCACACAGAGCAGAGTGGCAACAGTGCACAAAGAAGGTGAGGGCTCTTGTGTACAAGCCTACCTTCAATGTCCAAGCTCCACTGGCTCCTCTCCTGATCTTTGCATGGTACCAGCAGGGAGGTTTCTGACATTACTAGGATTCCCAGTTGAGGAAGGCACTCAAACACTTACAGCTCAATACGCATAGAAGCTCCCTTTGGAACTTTAAAGTGAATGTGTAAAAACCAGAGGTGAAACACACAGGGTGGTGGTGCGCACTATTTCCAGATAGCTTAGAGTGACACTTGAATAGGGATTTCATCTCTATATCTAATCTATAGTTATACCTATCTGTAAAATGTTTCATCTGTTCTTGCTGGAGCAATTTCTCTAGTTGGTCTTCCAAACCATTCTGCAAATACTAAGCATTCCAACTCTGCAAGTTAAGCAATTTCCTCATGCTTAGTTTAAAGAAAAGCAAACTTAAACCCAGCAAGCAAAAAAAAAAAAAAAAAAAAAGGAACATTCAGTGTTTCCATGATGAGAGATAAGGAATCAAACAAAGTGGTCTGATGTTACTGGGTGGGGTGGGAAGAGAAATTAACTAGATTAGAGCACTGGGAGAATCTAGGTAAACATTGTATTAAATACAGAACAGGTTTTCTCAAACTCCTGAACCCCTGCTTCCCTTCTAAACAGGGGCAGTGTTTGGTGCCAAAAGATCTAGGGCTCAGGCACACGTGGTACCCCCAGACAGACAGACAGACAGACAGACAAGTGTGCATGGGTGGATTTACTTATGCCCTAAAGTCTCTCTTTCTCCAGGTGTGTGCATCTTTATTTCATCTTTCTCCTAAGGATACTCCACCTGTAAAAGATGATGTATGAACAGGAAAGAGGAAAGTAGCAGATATCAGGGGAAAACCTGAGGTATGCAGATGGGGGGGCAGTCAGGAAGTGGGCAAAAAAGACACCCCCTTCAGTCTTCTGAAGGTCTCCCTCCACCAAATCTACAGGCAACAGGCTTGTCAACAGACCCAACATGAAGGATCCTTACAGAAAGCCGCATGAACACTCCTGCTGCAGCGCAAGGCCATGCGGGTTGGGGGTGCTAATCTGGCCCCTGCCATCTGAAGGCAAGGGACCGTCACCGAGCTAACTGCTCACACAGGGCAAGGAGCAAGAGGACCTGAAGCTGCTCTGCCTAGAAGTTCCCCTACGCCTACTTCCTCTCTGCAACTTTTATCAAAAGAATCCTGGTAGTGACTGGAAGGAAGGAGTTTGTGGCTCTGTCCTCTTGTTGGAAAGGGGATGGTCAAGAGTGCTTTAAGGTTCCAAACATCTGAGGACCTGTTTGCTGTCCACTCCTGAAAGAGAGGGCTGTTCCACGGCAGCACTGGCGAGGGGGGATTCTCCACTGTGAAAAGAGGATATGTAACCACCCTACAGTGACTTCCACCAACCCCACTAGCATGGCTAATGTTTAGGAGAGCTGGAAAGTCCAGTCCAAAACATCTGGAGCACACTAGGCTGAACAAAGGCACTGCCTCTTGAGGGAGCATAAACTGAGAAAGAGCAAGACTGGTCCAAGGTCACACAATGCCCTTCATAGCTGAGCAAGAACGCAAAGCCGGCTTTCCTAGTCTGCAGCTGAGTCTCTCAGGCTCCCCACTGTCTCTTTGGCACTGCATCCTGGCAAGGCACCCAAGACCCATCTCTAGTCCCCAAAGAGAAGAGGCCTATTTTCTTAGTCAAAAGGAAAAGCTGGGGCTACTGAAGGGCAGAAAATGATCTCTGTTGTGTGTGTGAGAGAGAGAAGCGGGGGAGCAATTCCAATGGGTTTTGCTCATTTCAAGACTCCTGCTCCAACCTACTTCCATAAACATCCGATTTGGAAACAGTGCCACAAAAGTAGCTCCGGGTGCCCACAGCAGCGCCCAGCAGGTACAGATGGGTTTGCTGAGCGAGATGACTCATTTGGCATATTTCAACTGGCCTGGGCACAGGCACAAGCTTCACACACTCTTTATCACCCCTTGCAGGACTGGCCGGGGAGTGGTGGCACCGGCAAATGCTCCCTGGGCTGGGGAAACTTCCTGTCCTGTTTCTTGCTGCCAGCACCTCCTGCCCAGCCCAGAATTATGAGGCTCTCTTGTCAAAGCAAGGAAGGAGCCATGCAAGCATGCAAACATGGCCCTCCTCTGCCTTCTCGGGCAAGGTTAACAGGGTAGAGAGGGAGCATCTGTTTATGAGGAGGGTTATCAAGTGAAAGGCAGTAACACAGTCTCCAAACCAGCTTTTCATAGCCTCTTACTTATTATTTAATTTGGCTCCAATACGTAAAATTAGGCTAATGGCTGTTAAGTGGTTAAGGCACACACATTGTCCATCTGCCGAGAAAGCTCCGGGCCATTGTTCTGTTTCAAAGGCTAAGAAGGGGGGAAAAATAATAGGAGAGGAGCATGCTGTTAGCTGGAGAGCTAATGCATTCTCTCCTCGCTTGCTTGAGTTTCTTCTTGCACTGATATTCTCTCTCTCTCTCTCTCTCTCTCTCTCTCTCTCTCTCTTGCTGGAAGTATTAGAGAGAACTTTTGGAAAGAAAGATTTTATGAATTGAAAAGCCAGCCCAGCTGTGCTCTCTCCATTGCCATCAAGAAATGACTTTGATCTTCGGTATCTTCAGTGAAGTGCTTGGTTGCGTCGACTTACATCAAGGTCAATGACAGCTCTAAAAGCGTAAGGCACTAGGATGAGGTCCTTCCTAACAGAGCTCTTTCTCCACCCTCGCTCCTCTAAACACAAGGATCAACATAACCATTTTCCCATGGGAGACTCCAATTCCTTTCTGAAGGAAGTGAATGGTTTGTCACTATGGGACAAGTGGCACCATGACTGGTCCCAGTCCACAAATGGGGACTCCAAGGCAGGGAGGGTCTCCATTTATGTGGTGGATCAGCAGATGATCGCACCAATATTATCCAATGTAAGCACCCAAAGTCTGGTGCATATTTCGCGGAAAGCATTCTGTAGCACTCATCGCAAGTGTTCCTAGCGCTATGCATAACCTATGGGAGGATTCCCTTTCCATTCACCAACTGATGGGAGACCTCAGCGGTCAGTACTGTTGAGCACTTTGGTAGTGGGCACTTAGTCCAGTCTCTAGTATGGTGCCCACTACCAGTTCCTGCTGCCTCCACACTTTCCTGCTCCTGTGACTTATTCACGCTGTTGCTGCCCATTCACCCACCCTCCTGAAGTGGGGAAGTGGAAAGGAGGGGGTTCAAGAGATCTCTGGATAGGGACCCTCTCTTCCCAGCCTCTCTCCTTTCTCCCTCAGGTAGGCGATACCAACAGAAGGAAATGCAAGCAACTGGTTAACCACAGCAATGGCCTGGAGGAAGGTTTTTCCCCCACACAGAGGCTGTTTCTGTGCTTAGGCAAAATCCGTAATGGCCTTTGTTTCCCTGTGATTCCCCACTGTTTGGCTGGCATGGTGGGATTTCACAGCGCTCAAGATGGAGAGGTCCATATGGTCCAGGTGTTTCTTCTCTGTCCCTCCCCTTGTCCCTCCCCTTGCTCTGCAGCCCTCCCACCGCATTTCATTTGTTTCCCTCTACTCTTCGCATGCACCTTGCTGAGTGTAACTCACATGCACGTGCTACTTGAAATGCACACAGCAGAACGGCAGTATTTTGGAATGCTCAATCTAGCAATATGGAGCAAGTCATTCTCATATTCCTGCTAAGATCATGGTCAGTTTCCCAAAAAGTGGCTTCTAGAAAGGGGGCCTCCTGCCAGGCAGTGGAGGGAGACCACTGCCCCAGCTTTGCAAAAAAAGAAGAAGCCCCCAGTGTCTGCACCATCACAAAGTTCATTCTCTCTCTCTCTCTCTCTCTCTCTCTCTCACACACACACACACACACACACACACACACACACACACACACACACACAGATATTCATGAAATTCTGTTCTTCTGGAATATCACACACACCAGTCCACAGAGTTAAGCAGGTGATTTTATCATTGCATCCCAGGAGTAAAACAACAAAGAAAACTATTAATCCAGTGGCTGCCGATGCCATTTTGACGAATACAAAGGAGCTCTGAACCAGTTTCCTTTCTGGACAGATTTCCCTCTTCCTCCCCAGGACATCTTGCCATGTAAGCTTCAGTGTCCGGTCCCACCCATGCACACACCCCATCACCACCATTGCAAAGCTGTCTCACACAGTTTAAAACTTGTGTATTTTAATGTCTAGACTTTGCACAACCCTGTTCATTGAGAAGGCTACTGAGATTCATTAAAGTGTGTGTGTGTGTGTGTGTGTGTGTGTGTGTGTGTGTGTGTGAGAGAGAGAGAGAGAGAGAGAGAGAGAGAGAGAGAGAGAGAGAGAGAGAGCGAGCGCGAGCGCGCGCGCGCGCGAGCGCAGGGGAAGAAGCCTACAAATTTAAGCTGGTGATTTCAGTACTAGTGTTAAATATGTTGCATTCTGGGAGTCAAGCTTCAACAGAAGCAGTTAATTAAGTGTCTCTTAATGCTGTACTGAAGAACTTGAAGGAGCTGCGGGACATGGTTGCATGAGAGGAAATGCGCAGCAAACCTCAGGAAAGGAGGGGCATCTCCAACTCCTCATCTGCCTCCCCTTGGGCCCGTCCTCCTACCCTGCCTCCACTGCTCATTGTCCTGTCCACACCATTAAAGAAAATGTGTTGCTGTCCCATGATCCCCCCCCACCCCCCAATAGATTTTTCTGCATTAACGTAAAAGCTAGAATTGCTGGGAAACCTGGGAGGATTACAGAAGTATGACAACAGTGTCTGGAGCACCCATGACATGCATGGTGATCCCTGTGGGAATTGGGTCCACTCCTCTAATAAAACAATCCCCAACGGTTGTGGAATCAGACTCTGAGTCAGATAAAGAGGTGGGACCAGAAACCTCTAGTGAAACATCAGAGCCAGTGGATCCAGGATAAGCTGGACAGTGGTTGAGAATCAAACAGGTTCAAAAGTTTAGTAACCAAGGAATGAGGTATTGAAGTGTTGGGGAAGAATGGGGCAAATATTATTAATCTGAGAGTATCGTGTCAGGCTAACAGGATGTATCAGTGGAGAAGCCTCAGATGCTCCAGAAGATTGGCTCTGAAGCAAGAGAATTCACCTTGAAGTGTATCTTTGTTCTATTCAGTGTTGGAAGGGAGGAGGGATTGAGTTTGAAGCCATCTTCTTATCATTTACCTGTATTGCCTTAATGGCCGGTATCCCAACTTTGCATGTTTCTTCAGGTATTGACTTCTGCAAAACCCTTCTTTTGTACTGCAAAGGCAGTCTAGCTTGCCATCCTTAAAGTAATAAAGACCTTTAGTCAGAAAGTTTTTGTCCTGGCCTACTTCAACCGAAGGGAAGAAGAATGACCACGACAACTCCTCAATAATTTCTCTCCCCAAAACTGCAAGATAAACCCAGTTGAGAACAGCAATTAACAACAGAGGTTGTGTTATTAGCAGATTGACAAACAAAAGTGTTGACTGTTTGGGGGTGATGGAAATTGTGGTTCAAAATGCTGGACCGGACTGGACAGGCCAATGGGGCAAGTTGGTCTAAGAAAAGTCCTGTTCTTGGAGAAGAGGTTCAGGCAAGGTGATACACACCTAATCTCCATGCATACACCCATATCAACTGCAGTGTGCATGATTCAGACGCACAAAATTGTGGGTTCGTTCTCCCTTCTCTAGGCATGCCATTGTCCAACAAAGGATCAGGGCTGGAAGGAGGAGCTTCCACTGGATCTATGAGTGACTGGAATGGGCAAATGAGTGATGTGGAAGTTTGCCCCATCGTTTGCTTCATGCCTACTTCCTGTTTGTGTTTATGACCTCTTCTCCTCCACACAAATGGGGTATTGCTCAAAAGGAGCAGCCACCAGAGGCACATTTGCTCATATTTCCCTACACTGAAGCAACTTTCCTAATTTGTGCGACCTTCCTCCATAGGCGAAAGTGGGGTGGATTCAGTCCACGGAGAGAATTGACCCAAATTCAGAAATGTGTACAAAATCAAACAGGAAAAATGGCCTGAATTGAATGTGAGGATGTGTCTGGCAATTGGGCAATAGTTCAGACCCCAGAACATGCTTGCCCTTGGTTTTGGCATCTGAACACAGCACGCTCAGGTTGCAAGCACAAATGAACTTCTCATATACCTAACTGGCATCATTCCCAAGTAAAAGCAGGGAGACAATCTGGGAAGAGAGAAAAGAGGGCATTGGCATGAAGATTCAGAGAGCTGAACTGTGATTCTTGCAACAGCCCTGCTGACAGAGAATGAGTAGCTCCACCTGAAAAGGCAAACATTTGCCGAATGTCAATTTCCTTCCCACCACTCTTAATGGATGCCGGAACTGCTTCTCTGAATCTATCTGTGGAAAAATCCATCGCTTGAACCTGTAAAGGTTCTTTCTCATTTTATCTGCATCCTCCATCACTCTGAGGGCAGCCTACCTCTTAACTGTATCCATCCCAATTTATTAGCTGTGTACAAGATCTGTGGGCACGGGCACGCATGCACACACACATGGAGTCAGTCTCCGTTGGTTCCAATAACTGGTGTGGACAGAATGCAAAGCAAGGCAGGGAGCCAAGCTCAGAGGAAGTTACCTGTAATAGCCAAATAGATTCATCTGTCTCCAAGCATGTTCCTGTCTGTCTCTGAAGACCTCACTAGATCAGGGCAAGTCTGATGCAGTTATAGATTTTGGAGTCTGGCACAGAGCAAAAGGACAGCATACATTCTGTAGGCGCACATGCATTTATGCACAAAGAATAATTATGGGTGCAAGCGACATCCCTCTGAAGTCATTAACAAAATTTTCATTGATTTTAATTGCTCTTGATTACAGCCTACAGCTGCTAAAAGTGATGCACTTGAAAGTTAAATGGCATTTGTATGTCCATGTTGCAATTAAATTTGAGCATGGTGGACTGCCCCATGGTTTGGGGGCCACTGCCTGGCCCATGCACCAGCTGCTTGCTCCTGCTATTAGTTTAGCAGTCTTGAGCAGCTATATTTCCCTTTGTCAGTGCCCATCCTCTGGATTTTTCCAGTAGTGCACCAGAGAGCAAAGGAAGCATTTCCTAGCAACAATACATTGCCCTTGTTGCAATGCAACACATTCTGGGGTAGCTTGTTCTTTCGTAGGTATGTAAGAGCAATTAGCTATACAGAAGACCTGCTCTTCCAGAACAGAGAAGAAAACTGCTTGAACTGGTTCATAGCAGAAAAGACTGTTGTGATGAGATCAGCCCTCAGCCCTTTCTCAAAGTCTGTTGCCCTTCAGTTGCCCTCTCCCCCCGAGTCAGTTCTGCAACAACACCCAGAGGAATGCGGCATGCATCCATGCTGTGCTTTGAAAGGGCAGATGGATGAGGGCAGCAAGAAAAGGGAAGGAGGGCAGTGGTGTGCTCTGGAGGCTGGCAAAGGGAAACCTGCTGGGTTGGCACCTTGGCGAGTGCCACACGATGCCCATGTAGCACTGGCCCTCAGTACCATTTCTACCCTTGGCATCCATGTCCAGTTCTTTTTGCTTCTCAGCTTCAGAGAACTAGCATCAGGACAAGTTCAAAAGAGTTTGGGCTACTGGGCTCAGAAGTAGGAGTGCTGGCAGCTTACCAGGCTTGCCTCTCAAAGTCTGTACCCAGCACGAGAATATCTGCAAGTCAGCATGAGCTTGCAATGCCCCTTGCAGTAGAGAGAGTCTTTGCTCAGCGTGGCCCAAGGTGCTCCTGTCTTGCCTTCAGTTGGGCTCTGCATGAGGGTTGAATCCAAGTCGGCCTTTCCTGGGGCTGGGGGGAAGCTGGGGGGACTGGAAAGACCCTGACAGCTTTGCTCCTTGAGCAACTGGAATGTCCCTGTGTACTCCAGCAGCCCAGCCCAGCCCAGCAGGCATTGTGGGATCCACCACCACAAGCAAGACCAAGACTCATCACTTCAGAAAAGGGTTCTCATACATTATCCAATGTGCCAGCCCTGGGCCTCTGAAGTGAATTGACATGAGACTGGACTGAGGCTTTTGGCACCCGGCTTCCCTGTGCATTGGGATGGCAGGATGGAGTCTTGAAAGTGACAACCCGGTGCACTGTTACCTGGAAATAAGCCCCACTGCATTCCATGGAGCTTCCTTCCAGTGGGCACAGTCTATGCCTTAGAATCAAACAAGGCTGAAAGAACAGCAACAACACACTTCCAGCTTCACTTCAGTCCAAACTGCCCTTAGCTTAATTCAGAGAAGGGCTCACGGCAACTTCCAGGGCTTTTGGGGGGACACCTCGTGCCTGCCTCATCTGTGAAGGAGCACCTGCGGCTCACCAAGGCGTAGACCCTGCCTTGGGGCAAGCAGTAGCTCCTTGAGGTAGAGCTTGCCCAGGAAGGAGGGGCAGCCAGGTAGCTCTGCTCCAGCTGTATGAACTAAGAAGCCTTGTGCTATCTAGGGTAGCCTGTCCCAGGGACTGAAGCCATGAGTCAACCAAGCCCCTGCTTTGCAAAGATCTGCAGCAACCTAATGAGTGTGGGCTCTGCCTGGCCGGGAGAAGTTTCTAGAAACTGCTGCTTTAATGCCCCCTTGTTTGGAAAAATTGCAGCCGGCATCTCATCAGGTCTCAGCCAGTTGGGACACCTCCCTAAGTGTGGAGGGAAGCCCTCCCAAGTCTGTGCATCCCTAAGCCCCAGTGCTTTTGGTATGTGATCCAGTTTTATTAATTAATTACATTTTTATACCACCCAATAGCCCAAAGGCTCTCATTAGCCTCACAGAGGGTCCTTTGCTGTTTCCCAGAGTCTCACAGCTCCAGGAGATCAGTCTGGGAAGTCCCCGTCCACCCTGACTGACTCATTTACTGCTCTTCTGCCTTGCTTTGTGACTGTCCTCAGTGATCCCGTTTCAGCCAGTTTTGCCATTCCATGTTCGATGCAGTAGAGAGATGGCGAAAAACCCCCACGACTAAAATTCTTACTTGGCTGGAAGCAACCAATCTGACCGACAGTGCCATCATGAGGGCAGGACAGTGGTTGCATCGAAGAAGAGAGGCCAGCAATCAGAGTGTACTCCACGTCTCTTGCCCTGACTTCCACCTGGCCGCCACTGACAAAGGCTTGCACTGTGAAGCTGCATGTTCACAGCACCTCACCTTGTTCCAGGATTGCCAGAATAATGACTCCTCTGACACACACACCCAGTGCAGCGGGAGAATGTCTATTTGTGAACTAACATATCACCTTAAAAGGGAACATTGGTTTGCATAAAACTTACATATGCTAGTGTATATGTATCGATGCAGATTTACAAATGATATTTATGTATTTATTGACTTGGCTGCATTTCAGTACCAGCCAATAGCTGAAGCTCTCTGTGAGGTTCACAACAATTTCAGGTAGAATATATCTCACTGCACGATGAAAGACTGTGTGCTTGCTTCGTCTGTTAGCCAGGTGCTGAGGATGGGGAGATTCAAGGCCCAGCTCTCTCTCCTTACGGTTCTTGATCTCTACACTAGATTATGGCAGGACAGCTGTGCACAAACTGGCTCTCTGGCAGTCCTTCCAGTCAAGAACTGCCCTCTATAAAAGAGGTCACAGGGCCACCCACTGCTAGGATGGGCTTCTGCCCAGCAGGATCAGTTTGGGCTGGTTCCATGGCTACTTCCATGGAAGGAGATAAGGGAGAGTTTCTCTCTCACTGAGTGTCCCTATTTATTTTCCACAGAAGCAAAGCAGAACCAAGCCCTGCCTCGACCATCAACAGCTACTGCAGAGCATTGGTCTCCATGTGTTTTCCCTGACAGCTCAGGGTGCAAAGCCAACTGGCAGCAGAGGCTGCCCTTCCAGGGGAAACGGAGTAGCACTGCCAGTTTGTTTTTGGTTTTTGGTTTTTTAGGAGTGTTTACAGCAGGCACGATGTCAGCTGTCCAAATGCCACATATACTTACAAAACGTTAGTTAAATTGCTGACAGTTGGCACAATGAAGGAGAAACTCAGTGGGAAAAGGGTGACATCTCCCCGTCTCTCTAATGCAGTGGAGCCGGCTTCTCTCCATAGATCAGTGCTCTTTCTCCCCCTCCCTCTGCTATTTGTTTTCAAGTTGTCCTTTATTTGGTTTCTTTTTCTTAGAGGCATGAACATTTCTCCACCTGCAGGCCCTGAACTGTGTCTGTAGATTCCCCGCTCTCCACAGGAATGCCAGGCTTTAAAATGGAGTCAACGCGGCTCTTGTTACAAACTGTTCCGCAAGCTGTCGCTCAGCACTAATCCGCAAGAGCTGTTTACACAGGGTTCTGCTAGGCCATGCCTGCTCTCATCCCGGCCTATTCAATCGCCAGGCACAAAGCAGGCCCAGAGCAGGGTCATTTCAGTTGCGCTCGCAGAAACAACACCACCACAAAGGGAGCCGCTACAGGACAGCCTGTAAACAATTCTCAGGGTCTCCTGGAATGGAACCAGGAATGCCAGCTGCAGCCCTTCTTGGAAAAACAGGATGCAATCTCAATGATACATGGAAGAAATGAAGGGGAGGCACCAATCCAGGTATAAAAGAGTAAATGGGAGAAGGACAGGGGGAGTGCGTCCCTGTTGGTTCTTCTGGACCTCTCAGCGGCTTTCGATACCATCGACCATGGTATCCTTCTGGATAGGCTAGTGGGATTGGGGGTCAGAGGCACTGCTTTGCAGTGGTTCCGCTCCTATCTCAATGACCAATTCCAGAAGGTGGTGCTGGGGGACTATGGCTCTGCGCCATGGCAGCTATGCCATGGAGTACCGCAGGGGTCCATTTTGTCCCCTTTGCTGTTTAACATCTACATGAAACCACTGGGAGAGGTCATCAGGGGGTGTGGGCTGCGGAATCATCAGTACGCTGATGATACCCAGCTTTACCTCTCGTTTTCCACCAATCCAGGTGAGGCAGTGGCTGTGCTGAACCGGTGCCTGGCCAAGGTAATGGGTTGGATGAGGGCCAATAAACTGAAGCTCAATCCAGACAAGACGGAGGTCCTGTTGGTTGGTGGATTGGGCTTCAGAGAGGGTGAATTGAACCTAGTCCTGAATGGGGTTGCACTCCCTCTTAGGGACAAGGTCCGCAGCTTGGGAATGCTCCTCGACCCAGAGCTTTCATTGGAAGCTCAGGTGACAGCAGTGGCGAGGAGCGCTTTCCTTCAGCTTCGGCTGATATATCAGCTGCGCCCCTATCTGGAGTACGACTGCCTGGCGACAGTGACACAGGCATTGGTGACTTCCCGCCTTGACTTCTGTAACGTGCTCTACGTGGGGCTACCCTTGAAGACGGTCCGGATAGTTCAATTGGTTCAAAATAGAGCTGCCAGGCTGCTGACAGGGACTGGGCGTTATGTTCACGTGACTCCAATCCTCCGTCAGCTTCACTGGCTTCCCATTGAAGTCTGGGCCCAATTCAAGGTGTTGGTGATGACCTATAAAGCCCTAAACGGCTTGGGTCCTGGCTACCTGAAGGAGCTCTTATGTCCATATATGCCCGCCCGCCCCCTGAGATCTGTGGGAGAGGCCCTTCTCCGGGAACCCTCCGTGAAGGAAATTAGGAGGGTAGGTACTCGGAGGAGGGCTTTCTCTGCAGTGGCGCCCAATCTATGGAATGTGCTCCCCAGAGAGGTCCGCCTGGCGCCGTCGTTATTTGTTTTTCGGCACCAGGCGAAGACCTTCTTATTCAAACGTCATTTTAATTGCTAATATTATTTGCTTATTTTATTCTTTGGCCAGGGCAACTTATTTTATATTGTTAATTCATTTTATATTTTCAATGTATTATATTTTAATTGATATTTTGTGAGCCGCCCCGAGGCTTCGGCGAATGGAGCAGCATAGAAATTTTCTAAATAAATAAAATAAATAAATAAATGCTCAAGGCATGCAGAATGCTGTTTATTCATCCCAAAGCATTTCGAAGAAAAGCTTCCACAGGGGCACTGGAAAACATAAGGCTCTGTTTTCTCCAAGTACTCCTTTGAAAATGATTCCCAACAGCTTTGCATGCCTTGATAACATCCAAACAGAGCATATATCAGTGCGCTCTCTGTGGGTTGGTTTTTAAAGACCTTTTCAAGAAATCAGTTCAAAATGGGAGATGCTTGAGGAATTTGAACTTTGCAAATCCCAGTAAGAATCATCTGATCTGAAGCCCATGTCCTGGACCTAGGGCTTCTCCACATGAGACTTTTACCTATTTTACTGAGGCCTTCACATTCTTTGCAGGACTAAGATCAACCCTTCAGAAACACGCTACCTCCCCACCAGAACTTCTCCTTTTCTTGCCTTTCTATGTGTTTCATTGCAGAGTCATGGAGTGGCCCTTTGGTATAACAGAGCTGCAAAAATATGCGACCAATTTGGAGCACTGTATAGCATACAGATCTTTAATAGCTCATTGATCCTCTACTAGATAGACCAATAGATCAACAGTTAGATAAAATGGAAATGCTCAGAAAACATGAGAGAGGCCTCAGAGGATGCCGACACTGTGTAAAGCACCTACAAGCTACCATGGGTGAGGAGTCATGACAACACAATGAACACCTCCTGTAGACAACCTCCACGGCACACCTTGGAAGTTGCTTGTCCATCAGCTTTTCAACTTCCAGAAAGGCCCTGATGCACTTCTTAGCTCAGAAAAGCACCGTGGTAAATGCCACTTCTAAGTGGAAATGCATTCAGAAGAGCATATTTAATTAGGTGTTGCTGTTTCTTATAATTATGATGGTTGATAATGCTATTGTTTTGGATGAAGCCGCTGCTGCTTTGTACAGAAAAAGGCATCCAGGGCAAAATCAACCCACCCAGGTGACACAAACCGTAAGTAGATAGATTTGTTCCTTCTCATTCAAAGCACAGTGGCAAAGCCGGTAATTGATTCAGGTTATACTGAGCACATCTTCTCAGTGCTTAAGGAGTCAGTCTGGCTGGCTACCTTCCACTTTATTTCCAGGTAAAATTAGAAATGCTGACATTGCCCTTTAAATCCTTAAATAAACTGGATTCAGAAGACTTGACTGGCCATCTGCTCCCATGTGGCCATATGCCTGCTCACTGAGACCTCATTGGGAGCTTCTGTGGAGAATATGCCCATCTTCTGAGCTGTGGTGGGTCACAGTGTGAAGCAGGGTACTCTCAGTGGTGGTGCCACATCCCGGAACTCCCCTTCCCTTCATCACCCTCACTGCAATTAGGCAACGGCTGGAAGCAGTCTCTCCTACTACTGCAGTGACCATAATGAACCACTGAGAATCTCAAGACTATATTGTGAGCACCTGCAAATCCTATGCAAATAACTATCCTTCTTCTTATATGTCTTAAGATATATTTCCTCTTCGGTGACAATTCGTAAGTGGCTTCTCCACATGGAGTTCTGCCTGCCTGCACGTCTTCTGGGCCAAGCCCATGAAGCTGTAGTGAAGGACAGGAGAAATCCTAGGCTGGAAAATCCTCAACCCCAGGTCTCAATTCTGCTGTGACTGGACCTTCCAGCTCCCAGTCCCCAGCATCTTTCTGGCAACCAGTCATCCTCACAATCAGCTCCAAGTCCCCGCCCCACCTTTCTGCCTATGGGCCATGCTAGATGGGGCCAATGGGAAAAGCAGTTCAAGAGCATCTAGGAAGTCAGGGAGAACTCCCTTAAAGGCAATTCTTATAGGATCAATGTGAGCTTCATCTTAAGAGCTGAAACAAGTCGAGAAAGCAGAATTAATCTAAATATCTATGCATAGCACAGACATTTTAAATTGCTGACTTGGATGTTCTATCTATCCCATGAAATACTGAGTTTTGACAGAAAAGCAGGAATTTGGGATGCACTGATTTATGTGTTTCAGTCGTCTTTGCAGGGTTTCTGTTTTCAAAAATGGAGATTTTCCAGATATGGTGTTTTTGCTGTTTGGTTCCAGCACTGCTAATCAATCTGGGACAACAGCTAAGTAGAACAGTTTGCTACAGTTCTGGTGCAGCTAAAAACAGCAGCATTCAATGACCAACTATATGGAACATTATGTGTGAACTGTGTGTGCACTAGTATGTCATTTGTAACCAATTTATCACAGCCAATTCAACCCACTCAAACAGATTGTGATTTTCACACAAAAGGACTTGAAAAGTTATGAATTTAAGTAACCAGCCCCACTGGATTTCAAAGTACATTTGGTGAAGAACTCCCTCAGGCTTCTTTGAAAATCCTAGCTTAGATCTTTATGCAGGGCCTGTTTGTCTCAATGTCAGTGGAGTTTTTTAAGCACATCACAATTCACATGAAGATCAACAGAAGAAACACAATTTAGCAGAGATGGTTGGAACTGTTGTGCTTGCTCTTTCAATGCTTCCCAGATGATTGTGGCAACGTTATCCAATGTCATCCAACCCCACTTTGTAAAATGAATAGCAGCAGAGCAAAAACTCGGAGGCCAAGCTATTTATGTGCATATATACTGCATTTCAGTGGGGCTACCAGAGTGACTTACAAACCCAAGAAAAAATACACAACTGAAACAAAATATAGACCAAAATTTAAATGCAATCCAAGTATGGCAAGAATAGGCACATTTTTGCTCAGCACTGAAAGGAGAATGGCACGTGTGCCTGGAAGGCCTTTCTGAACAGGGAAACTCACAAATATAGTAACACCCCAAAAAGTATCACCATGACCCACCTTTCCTAAGATGGAAGGAACACCAAGAAGGGAGCTTCTGAAGATGACCAGAATGCATGAGCAGGTTCTTATGGGAGAATGCACTCTCTTTTTAAGCTATACAGGACTTGCAAGGTAAGCACCACTGCTTTGAGTTGGACCCATCAAGGGACCAGAAGCTGTTGAGTTGTTCCATAACTGGTGAGATGTTTTGGTCCAACCAAGCAGTCCCAGTCAACAGCCTGATTCTTTGTAAAAGCTGGCAGTGAAGACAATGGATTCATTCAAAAAAATGGGTAGGATCATTGGTGTTCTTCCATACAAAAGCTCCCTGCATGTAGTAAGCCAGTATTTCAGGGAGAAAACTTGTATAAACATCTCCCTCTCTGAGATAGAGATAGGAATAGAGATAGACAAATTTACCACAAACAAGGATTTCTAAAGTAGGGAAACAATTAAAAAAGGGCACACCCACTCAAATCCCAGAACTTCGAGATTCCACACTCCAGAATTCTAATTTTTTGGTCTGCTCCATCATTCTGAGTAACTGGTAGATGGATTTTTAGTCATGCTCTCTGTCTCTTGCTCTGAGATATAGTTTATTAGAGTGTGCTTTGGCTACTCAGTAATAGACATTCTGAACATGCTCATTCTGAACCATGTGCAAGCTGCAAGCAGAGAGAAATGTTCCCGGCAAAGCAAACCCTGCACAGCAGGGTCATACTGGGCGCAACAGTGCCATCTGAAACAAAACCCATGTCCCAGAAATGGTGAGCCCAGCTAAAATTAAGTACCCATTCTGGTTAGGGTCATGATAAAACAGTAATCACAGGGAAAGGCCCAGGTCAGCTCGTACTGTATGCTTTATATCGCAGCAAATGCAGCAACGGAGCTTGGGAGACTGTGTTGCTGCAGCGAAATCAAAGACGTAACTCTAAAATTAAACCCCATTCACTTTTTGTCTGTTCTTCTTTCTCCCAGGGGCTAATTCCTCCTCACTGCTCATCTTTAGCAGGCTTTTCAGAGTGGGAACAATTTACATCTGCATTTAGGAATTCATTCCCTGGTATTAATACCTTTTTAGGTAGGCGCTCTTCTCTGTTACTGAGAACAGCAACAAACAAGGCCTCTTAACAATGTGATGCCCAAAATATACTCCACAGTGGAAAGCAGGGATGACCAGGCTGGTGGGAGTAGGGGGAGGAAATTTAACAAAAATCTAGCCTCCTAAATCCAAATGGATGAATGTTTGTTTGGAACCTTTCTGGGCTCTGTTTGCCTCCAATAAAAGAGACGCAGGTGTTCAGGCTGTTTATGGTTGGAAGGATAGAGTTGGTCAAAATCTCTCATTTTGGATAGCAGGGAGGGGGAGTAATATTTCACCAGCTGCTCCTTCTGGAATCTGTTTCTACCTGTATTTATTTTGCCCTTATCCATGAAATTCCTCCCAGCTCTTGTTCAACACCTTAGCTAATTGCACACATCGCAAAAATCAATTCAACAGGTTTGGCCCACAGCTAAACTGGGGGTGGCTGAATTTATTCACTGTGGCTTTCTTGGTTCCTTACTGTTCCCATTTTAACTTTGTTTCATTCCAGCTTTGCAGTGTGTGATGTTAACAAACCTGCAGACAACTCTGTATGCATTTTGTGTTCCTTTCCCCCTTCCCTTCAAGTAGGCATTTTTGTATACAGGTTTCCCTAAAATGCACATTATTTTCAGTGGGATGATGTTTTGCAAGTAATTTCCCTTAAAATATTGCTGTTTGTTTCTCCATTAATTGTACCTTTTCTTTAACATGTTCTTTTTGGACACATGGAACATGCATACATGGTTTTTTATATCCATGAATTGGTTGCTATTTCCATGGATTTGGAGGACTAGATGCAACATTCAGAGAATCCTGGAGGCTACTATGCCCTGGGTTGTCTTCTGATTCAGCAATGGCAAAGCTGCTACACTGTTGTTCAAATGTGAACTTGAATGACATCCTTCCTTCTCCCTAGGCTAAACACAGAGGTTACGCTGAACTGCTATTGTGGAACCTCGCTTATGAACACCTTATGCTTACCCCAGTGTGGCTACCATCTGTTACCTTTCTACAATAGAAATAGGCTGCATTATCTCTAGCAGATTCTCACAGGATTGTTTCTAATCACTTCTTAGTGTCAATCAAGTAATTAGTTTAAGGTCTAGCAAAGAACCTTCTAGTGTGTCGAAGCATATCCTGCTTTTCTGATGGAGCAGTTCTTATTTTAAACAGCTGTCTTTATAGCTCAAATCCTATACGTGCTTGCTTAGAATTAAGTCTCTTTGGATTCAGTGGCATGATTTAAGAAATGTGTGACTGATTGAGAGACAAGGGTGCTTAGGATGGTACCCTGGCAGCCTAATCTTCACTAAGCATGTTTTTCTTGGAAGTTTAACTTGCTTCTAGGTATGCAAGGCTTAGATAAGCCACCATGCCGAGATTCATCTCTTTTGTGAGCCCTGCAGAATTTGGAAGCCCTTTCTAGGTGCACTGGGCACAATCCAGCTGAAATTAAGCCATTTCGGTCATATTCATTTTAACAGGAGGAATAAAGTAGACACCTGTCTCCCACTGAAGGCATCAGAACATACCTGAGAGCTTCATTTTGGCTGAATCATGGCAGGTTCTTTGGAATATTTGCAGTGGGCCATTCTGGACAACTTCCAGTCCCAAATATGGGGGGTATAAGGTCTATTAGTAGTATAATTGGATCAGGAAGATGGGAGTGTAACCAGATGGGGGAGATAAATTGTGTGTCCAGGAGCAACAGACACAGGTGTAGAATAGACACCAAAGAGCTTGTAATATATGTAGTCATCTACCTAAATTGTTGAAATGATATACTGATTTCACTTCAGTATCCCGTAAGTAAGCATTCTCTTAAGATGGTTGCCAAAAATCCATTCACTGACAGGATAGGCGTTTTTATTATGCCTTTCTTCCAAGGAGTTCAGGGCAGCATACAAGGTCCCTTTCTTCATTTTTATACCTCACAAAGGTCATGAGAATTTTGTTGGGCTTATATACACAGAATTAGCCAAGGCCACCCAGTTAGCTTAATGGCTGGACACCCATTTCACCTTAAATCTATGTTCAGCACTCTACCTGCTGCACCACACGGTTCTCTCAATCGAAACTGATTCAGAGGCTTAGTGAGGGCAGCTGGCCAGACAGCATGGGACATTTGCAGGTTCTCATCAGCCCTGTGCCTGCACTTAAAACAAATCAAGCAAGCAAAAAACCCCAGATGTCTCATCCGTGAATATACTTCAAGTGAAGGAGGAAAATGTGATGTTAAGAGCAGGAGCCAGCAGCCTGTCCCCTTCCAAAACAAATGCATTGCACAAGTGCTACTTCTACGACTACTTTTGTACAGCTCCAGGGGTCTCCAGACAGGAACTCCTACAAGCACAGGTTCATAGCCATGATTCTATTATGATTACAAATACTGTTTACCCATGCTCTACAGTCATTATGCCTGTGTGCGTGAGAGTCTTTAAAGTACACTGTATCCTAATTGCACCCTAACCAGTAAAAAGAGAAATATGGAAAAGGGAAAGGAGAGCATTTGATTTCAGGAAAAAAAAGGCCCTCAGGTGGAAATGTTTTTGGAAGCAGCAAGAGGCGAAGTGCATGTGAGCAAAAAGCCAGGTAATCCAGAGGGATCAGTTGAAAGAGAAGTCGGCCAGACCACAGTACCTTTTCTATAGCATGTGCCCACAGACAACAAGGTGGTGGAGCGGAGGGCCTCCCAGAGATTCTGCTCTGCCAAGGAAGGATCTGAGAGTCCAACCCCTGTGCTCTCCCCCTCCCTCCCTCCCTCCACTGCTCATTCAATTGCCTCCCACACCACCACTAACTGCGCACTGCATCACTGCAGCTAGCAAACCATGTCCCCTTTGAGTTCCCTCGGCTCCTTCCTCCCCACAGCTGATTGGCTGATCACCTCCACATTCTCCTCTCCCCACACTCCACCACCCTATAACTGATGTGTGGCAGGTCTTCTGACTTCCAGCCCCCAAAGCATCCCTCCGGAGTCTGGAACATGGCAGCTGGCACAAGGAAACAGAAAGGCAAACTATAGGCCCCTGCCCTCCGAGAACAAGCAGTTCTGCAAAGAGAGGGAGGGTGAGCTGCACTTGAGGTGACCGGGAGGCCTCCCAGTGAGTAACCCCAGCCTGAGCAAGGTGCACCCTCGATTTCCGAGCTCCTAAAAGGCTGCCACAATTCTTAATTCACTACAGTGTGAGGGATGGGGGTGGGCATAAAATTGGGATGTTGCTCTGACTGTTAAAGTGCTTATTCACAGCTCCACAAAGAAGCACCCTCACCACCCTTGCAACATGCTCTCAGTTTATACTAGCAAAGCAGGTTTGTTCTTTCTGAACCCAAAGCAGAGCCTACTGAGCTTCTGTTGTTGGAAAGTTACAGGCTTTGGCTCCTGCTCTGCCAATCTAAACATCTTGGCTGCCTTACTGAGTTTGCGTTTTCCTCTCCATTTTAGTCATGTTGCTGGCGATGCATTTACGTTTCACATTAGGTAGCTTTGCTTCTTTCCTAATGACATGATTGCAGATTAATTCTCAGGCTGCAGTATTACTCACACTTTCCTGAGAGTAATCCCCCTGAACGCAGTGGGGATACTTCTGAGGAGGGTGGCATAGGATTGCACCATGATTTTGACAAAGAAAAATAAATGGTCCAAATGTGAAGTGTGCAGAACAGCCACTTTTAAAAGGAAAAGCAGACATCCCCTCCCTGGTGCCCTGCAGCTGGCTCAGAATAAAACTGGATAAAGCCAAGTCCCACGTAAGAAATGGAGAGCTGGCCTGTAGTTGCCATCTCGGTTTTAAAAGATGAGGCTGTAGCTCAGCAGTACAGCATCTTCTCTGGATGCAGAATGGCCTAAGTTCAATACGCAGCAGCTCTGGAAATCCCGGAGGCCTGCTGCAAGTCACTCCTGGGCTAGATGGGCCAACAGCCTGTCTTAGTCTAAGCCCATGTTCCTCTAAGGCTCTAAGTCTTGCATTTCTGTGCAGAAAAAGGTATGGGCTGCCTCACTGGAGAAGCCATGCAGATACCTTGAAATGTCAGAGCGCAGCATTCAGCTCATGAGATCCTCAGCAACTCTGCTCATTCCCCCACAACTCCCTGAGGGCTCAGAACACCTTCTTAGAAGGTGAGTGTTTTGCACCATCAAGTTCCAGCTTGACAACTGTCTCCCTTTCTCTGAAATGGTTGTCCTATCCTCAGCACGATCCTGGCAGCTTCCATCAGACACCCAAAAGTCTCAGGCACCTCTGAAGGTCAGTTGGTGGAAGGTGCACGGCAATCAGGCACATGTTCTGTGACCAGCCCAGGATGTTGGCATCCATCTCCACCACAGACACACAAGATGGATGCCCTAGTCAGACAATTTCACACAGCACCCCTTGCAGCCTTCTATTCTCACTTCAGAGGGACTCTTGGCTATGGGTCATTTTCTCATTTTTTCACGGTTGAGTTTGTTACACCCTATTTCCCCATCAAGCTGTGTTCTTTTTCTTTTCTTTAAGATCTGCTTGAAAATGTATATGTTTTCAGTGTACATTTCTCAAGGTGTATACAGCTTGGAGATGCCCCTTCAAATTATACATATTTTGTGGGCAAGCTCCCTGAAATCAAGTGCTTTTAAGAAAATTTATTAGTAATCATTATGCTTATTTTTAAGTTGCAAACTTTGATTAAAAATCTATATTCATGTACAAGTGCAATTTTTAAAAGTCCTGATAAAGGAATAAGCCGAACCAGTTTCTCTGCCACCTCTTCCTTTGACCTAGCAAAGATGTCAACATACCTGCTAGACAGAACTGTGTAGCCAAGTCTCTCCATCCATCCCAGAGGGACCAGAGTCTGGGAAAGATAGCTAGGCCAGGGCGGCTGGTCTTGTTGAAGGAAGTCGTTAGCTTGGAGCTGTCCAAGGTACTGATGTCACCATTCTGCCCTGCCTGGTTTTCTGGTCCTGTGAGCTTGCTGACTGATTTGTGTCAGCTGTCCTTTTCAGACTTTTGACAGCTTGCAGCAGGATTTGTCCCCAGCCTCAGAAAGGGCCTTTTGTCCCACAACCTGCTCTCAGTTATAAGATGGTCCTTAACAGATGACTCTGTAAACAATGACCATCACTGGCAGCATGAAATGCTAGATGAAAGAGCTCTGCAGCGCTGCTGAAAACATGCAGCCTACATATTTTTGACATTCAGCCTATAACCTACTTTAGTGACTACCACCAAGGAAACAAGTTGGGGTTGCAAAGAAATAAGTACAGGTTTTGCAGCTGCTTCCATTTTAAGTCACAGTTACAGCGAATTAATTGAGAGCTGTTAGATTAACTGTGGATACTGTCCTCAGGGGGAGCAACTCTGCATTTCATCTGACACTCTGTGAAAAACTGAAGCTCCATGAGCCAAAGACACAATCATGATTTAGTCTAAACTAGGGGTGCAGAACATTAGGGGTAGCACCCAGATCTGCCCCACCAGGAGTCCCATCATGCCCTTGGCCCTTCTCATGTCCTCACCCTCTCCCCCAAAATCATTTGGTGTTCTGCCAGCATTTGTCCAGCTCTTTTTCCACTCTAAATGCTGAAATATCTCTTCTAAAGCTTAGTCATTGGCATTAAGAGCTTTATGCTAAATTGTATCAGCTTATTGGCTTGTCCATTCTTCCTTCTGCTCTGCTCGCCATTGGAATGCAGCTCCTGAGAACTGTTCTATAAATTGATTTTTGGCCACTGAGTTGAAAAGGGGTGAAGCCCTCCCCCTAACCCCAGCACTGTATGGCCACTCCATGGGCCTCCTCCACTACAAGCAGGGCTCACAAGAAGATGATGCCTGTCAGAAGCATATCTCATTCTCAAGCTCAGGTAGCAGCACAAAGTCTTGTAGTAAAACCCGCCCTGGGTACCCATATGCTGCAAGCTACAAGGTTGCAGAGACAATTCTACATCATCCCATACTTCTTATCAAGGGAACTATAAAGGGAAACACCCCACTAGCCAAACTACAAGGACGTGCATTTCTGGAGACAGAAATTGCTTTTTAAAATCCATGCATATCACAATCTCTTCACTTCAACCAGTTCCATCTCAGCCGCTCCTTTCACCCTCATCTCTCAGTTCTGCTGACTTTCTGCTTTAGCAATAAACTCTTTTTATGAAGGTGGGGAGGGGAGGGAAAGCGCACCAGAGCTAGGAAGGGAACCAAGTGACTCAGAGCCGCTGCCAGCAATTGTCTTTTCAACAATGTCTGCTGTTAAATATACCAGGTGCTCTCAGGATGCATTTGAAATGTTGTCCTCAAAGTGTACCGGCTGCTTCTGTGGTTTTAGTGCCACAAAAGCATTGAGTCCAAAGAGGAGATGGGCTGTCAGAGCAGACTCGGGGAGGGGGGAATCCTTGAGCGTCAGCTTTTTTTTGCTACTAGTCACTCTTTTCTTGGTCAGCGAGCAAACAGCATTGGAACGGGAAGGAAGGGGTGACGCAATGAGTGCATTTCCAAACCCTTCCTGCAACAGAGGTAGTTGACTAACAAGTAAGGAGGAAAGATCGGGAATTTTTGGAAGAATTTCTTTTCCTGCTGAACATCTTGATACGACAGCAGTACATAATTGCCCCAGGTTTGTGCACGGGCCAAAGCTATAACATCAGCAGGGAGCCACACCCAGTGCCTGGAATTAAACCGAACGCCAGCACTGCTCCAGTGGGAGCAGGGATGGGCAAGAATTTAATTCATGTTTGCAAAGCATGAATATTTTCCATTCACAACCCCAAATGCTAGTAAAAGAGCATATTTCCTGAATGTGCTTCCAAATGACCAACATTGCATTTGGAGAAGGTGGGGGACATTTTCCTGCTTTAATGTTAGAGGGATTTTTTTTTTTTTTTTGGCTGTGCTTAAAAAAAAATCCCATTCAAAATGCTCCCTCCCCCTGCATCTGAATACAGAGAGTGAGAGAGAGCACAAAAGGATGTGGGCAATAAGATGAGCAAAGCTCCAAGGTATTGTTTGGAGAATCTAGGCAGATGTAAATGAACCAACAAACAAAAGTCTTGCTTGGCCAACCCTACATGGCATCTGCAACAAAATTTTGTAGTAGGGAGTGTTCCAGTGGAGGGTTACACTCATCCACCCTTGCCAGAATTTGCCATTCCAGTCCCCTCTTCCACTGGCTTAACCCTCACCCACCTGCACCAAGCAGACAGCATTCTAAACCCTCTGAGGATTTTCCATCCTCATTAGGCTTTGTGGCAGAGCAGTGTGTGTCGGATTGTCTTTCTAGATATTTTCTGGTTGCCTGGAAAACCTCGGCATTCTCCTAAGCCCTCCCTCTTGTTCATGAGTGCTGTTGTTTGGTGTACATAAGGATAGACAATCGGAGAATATTCACCATTTGTACATATATAGTGATGAATGCCAACAGGGTAGGTCTTAGCAGCATCTGTACATCTCAGTGGTGAATTATCTGTATGCTTAGCATTGGCAATTAGCGTAGGAGCCAGTTCAGTTTAATAGCAACAAGGACAGGGCTAGGATACTATATTTATTGCACATGTAAGGACAGATTATAAACCAAGCAGCGCTACAATGTTGCAAAGTATAAAATATGCAAGGACACACAAAAGTTAAGCTAAAATGACTTGGAACCCACTCCAACCCTTCAGCCTTCACAAAGGCTAAACAGAAAGAGGCCCATTTCAGAACAGCTATTTTTAAAACTCTCTTCCTCCCCCTCCCTTCACTACAGGCTTTGTGATTTAAGGGCGAAGCATCAAGTGGCAGCATGAAGTACCACCAGGACCCATTGCTGGTGTCTCAAATGACTGTCTACCCAGGACCTCCCTTGAGGGATCTCTTGGATAAGTCAGAGGAGCAAGAAATGGTGTTGGGTGGGATTTCATGGGAAGTGGTAAAGCTGCTTTCTTAGAGATACGTGAAGTCACTGGGGGGAAAGTGCACCTTGAACAACTGTGCAATTGTGGAGATGGCTGGGGCCCTGGGACGGTTGATTGGTTGGTTGAACAGAATGACTGTGCTGATCTGCTGTTTGCTGGGCAGAAGCAGCAGTGGAACTAAATCCATCCCTTTCAGTCGCTGGTGCTAAGATCGCCCTGCTGAAGATTTATGGCTTCCCATCTCACAGTGAATCCCCCAGAAGCTGGATGGGTGGTGTTTTCTATGATATATTGGCAGTTGCTTTTGATAAGCAAACTTGTATGTGCATTTGATATGCATACCAAGTAAGTAGACTAAGTGAATTTGATATAATCAGAGTCACCCAAAAGCAGCGATAAGTTGGCGAAAACCAGAAATGCTCTAGAGGAAAAAGGGTATGTGGTCAGAAAATGTCTGTGTGTGTGTGTGTGTGTGTGTGAGAGAGAGAGAGAGAGAGAGAGAGGGAGAGAGAGACAGAGACAGAGACAGAGACAGAGACAGACAGACAGACAGACAGACAGACAGACAGCACCCATGCTAAAGAAGGCATCAGGGTAAAAGATATTTCCAAGCAGAACCTGGCCCCTATGGTTACCTTTCCTCAGCATCTCTGTCTCTTTTGTGGTGCTAGCTGGTCTTGGAGGTTGCCAGCTAACACCCACCACCCCAGCCCTGTCCCCAAAGCCCCTCATGGAACAATGATGCAACCCAGATGAACTGATCCGTCCATCCTTATCTCCAAGTGCTTCCAGCCCTGTGCAGATCAACTGAACCTGAGTATGGCAGCATATACGCATGACCAGTCTCTCATCAGAAACAGGGCAAAGGATTCATCTCCTTCTGCAAAAGCAACACCTCAAATGTCAGCCCCTTTTCAAAATGCAGTAATCCCCAGGAAAGTTAAGGAGGAGGAGGGAAGCAGGTCACAGTTATATTTTTATAGTCCGGAGCACTGAAATAAATAATTTCAGAGGATGAAAAATATCAGGCACTGAACTTTACGAACATCAAAATGAGATGAATATTTCATAGGGACTGTGTGCCATGAGCCTGAACCCTGGAAAAGAACATGAATACAGATCCGATAACAAGGCTTCCAATAGTTGGACAAGAACACAGGGAATAAGTCAGGGCAGGGAAAGAAGTATGTGTTGGGGGAAGGGGCAGCAGGAGCAAGTTATAGGACATAAGCAATCTGAAGTCCCCAAGCGGCGGCCACAGGTTTAACAGATCCTTCTATGTGCCGCACATTCCGATGCATCGGAGATCAGAGGAAAGTGTGCTCCCAGATAATCTTTTACTGAGCCATCACCCTGCTCCATTTACTCAATCTGACAGGGAATCAAGATGAGGTTGTCTTCTATTTGCTATGTTTTCCCACCACCTCTTCCATCTTGTCTAATTTCCAACAATAAAATAAAATAAAAATCTAAGGATTTGGGTAATGACAGCACTATCCATGCCACACCCTTCAAAATGAGAACAGATTCAGATGCAATCTTTAGTTAAACTCTGTATATTTCCAAGTTTGGAATGTGATTTCTTCACACACACACACACACACACACACACACACACACACACCCCTATTCAACAGCATTTGTATATTTGAAAAGTATATACAAATGCGTACTTCTGGAAAACATGCACAAACATGCTTTAATCAATGGATGAAGAATGAGTGCATTTTAAAGTCATGCACTATGGATGTGTAAGTTTGAATATAAAAATATGTTTACACACAAAAAGAATAAGCTCATAAGTTCATAATCAAATATGGATCCAACAAGGAAGAAGAGAAATGTGGAGAACTCTAGTTTGTATGTACATCTTTAGGAAATTGACAGAATCACAAATAAAAAGAGTTTTTTAGAGCTTCCTGCCGCCCAGCTTCCAAGTTTCCTCTGAAGAACATCTGAAGCTTCTTTCTACCAAGTCAAGCCAATGGTCCAGCTAAGAAGTGCTGTCCATCCTGACTGGGAGAAGCTCCCCACACTGTGGCTGGGACCTCTTACAATGCAACAGGTGTGCTCTAGCACTGTGCTGCAGTCTTGCCTGAAGGAAAAGGGTTGCTCCTGGCGCACTGGATGGTGGCCACAACCATTGCATGGCTACAGGTCTGTCTGCAGGCAGGCTAGTCTGGGCTCAGGTGTATAGATATATTGATAAATACAGCAAATAGGGCCATGTATATGAAAGTCAGCATCCACTCGCTGATTGTGAATGACAGAAAAAAAGTACAGCTACAGGCATGGAAGCAGCTGCTGACCCCCTACCTGGGAAGCCGTGTTCACAGCAGCTCTGGATCTGGCAACAAGTGAATCAGCTCAAAATCTGGAAGCACGTGACTGCAGCAGTGCCGGGGCTCCCCCTTTGCTGACACGGATCAGGATGCCTTGGGTGCCTTTGAGCATAGGCAAAATCTCTCTGTCTCTGCAGATTCTATGGAAGGACAAGCATGGTTCTGGAGCAAGCAAGTGCCCAGGTGTCCAAGGCATTCTGTCATGTTTCACTTCTTTCTTTCTTTCTTTCTTTCTTTCTTTCTTTCTTTCTTTCTTTCTTTCTTTAAAACATTTCTATGCTGCCCCCATCACAACAAAGCCTCGGGGCGGCTCACCCCCTAAACTTCCCTTAGAGAAGCTGACCCACTCCAGAACACCTGCCCCAATCTCTCTCACTATCCCTCTTACGCAACCAAAAGGGAAGAAAAATATTTAAAAGTCCTAATGCAAAGCACAGATATGCTTCCTCACCAATGTGACTTGCAAAATGGTCGGAGGATGAAACATACATGCTCCTGCATTGAAAGATACGTTTCCATGTGCAATACAACACTTTTAGATAATGCACACTAGAAATGTTGATACCCTTTCACCTGTATGATGCCTTGCTGTACATGCAAACTATGAAAGCACATCATGACTACATGGTAAGAACAGCTTAACTGGATCCCACCGCACACCCACCACAAGATGGTCTTTCTCCAGTCCTTGCAACTGGCCAGGTATGTATTATTATACAATTTTGGCCAAGCAAGTGATATTGCAGCTCACTGACAATTCTAGAATATTGCACATTATTATGTGTTATTCCTCTTGTTATGGGGAGCTGGTTGGTAGACATGATGCTTTGGCCACAACCCAACTATCACTAAGAAAATCTATGAGGATTAGAGAACATTGTTCTTTTGTGCAACATAAAGTAAGTCCAAGATAGATAAAATGACTTGAAAGATGCCCAAAAGCTAATAATGATCAGCAATTTGTTTTTGGACCAGAAACAGGTTTTGCAATTCATGTTCACTTGCATAATTAAATAGAACATTTTTTTCCATAAAGGCATAAAATGCTTCCTAGCTGAAGGATTTGTCAAAATTGTGCATTGCTCCTTGTTATCTCAGCTGATGAGGCTGTTCTGCATGCTTGTTCATTTTATCCTGCAGACTGTCATTTCCCCCCAAAAAGTATTCCAGAGTACAAAAATATAATAAAAGAATTTGTAAAATATATTCACGAAAGCACTGCAAAGAGGGCTGCACTTCCATAGTCTGCATTTACCAGATCTGCATATAAATACCATGAATGTACACAAGAATAAGCATCTGTGGAAAGTCCATAAGCAAGGCATGGCACGCATAGACCTCTCCCAGCAGCTAATGGTCATAGCGAGCATGGTGGCCCCGGGGGCTGGAAGCAGCCTCGGCAAAGACCCAGGATGCCCTTTCTAGGATGCCCCTCCTACCTTTCCATTATTGACTTGGCCCAATCAGCCTCAGGGCAGGCATGCTGACTTGGACCCAAAGGCAGCAGGATGCCACCATGACCAGTGGCTTCTGCTGCCCTCCTTCTCCATGAATGTGTTTGTAAAGCCACTGGAGACGGCCTGCAGAATTTATATATATGTGTGCGTGTGTGTGTATTTATTTAGAGCATTTGTATGCCGTCCCATCGCATAGCCTCGGGACGGCTTACATAAATAAAACATAATACAGCTAAAATCCAGACCCACCCTGGCTGCATATTAAAACTTATAAACTGATATTAAAAGTTATTAAAATATCATTGAAATAAAAAGGTCTTGGCCTGGCGCCGAAAAACAAAAAACGACGGCACCAGGTGGACCTCTCTGGGGAGCGCATTCCATAGGCGGGGCGCCACCGCAGAGAAAGCCCTCCTCCGGGTACTTTGCCTCCTAATGTCTCTCCCAGAGGGCTCCCAGAGGAGGGCCTCTGCCGCTGATCTCAGGGGGCAAGAGGGCAAATATGGAAGAAGGCGTTCCTTTAGGTATCTGGGTCCCAAGCCATTAAGGGCTTTATAAGTAATAACCAGCACCTTGAATTATTGACCCTTCCCCTTGCTCCTCATGTGATTTGCTCCCTTGGAAAGTCCTGGTGAACAGGGACCAATACTGAGGGGAAGAAAAGGGTACGGAGGGTTCCAGGAAGCAGAAATCCCTGCAACAAATGGGATTTTAGGCCTCGACAAGTAGCTGACATGAAATAAAAGGCCACACTAGATTTAAAAAGTGCAAACTAATCCATTTTCTTTAAAAGCACTAATAAGGAGGAAACTAATGGTGCCCAGAAATTATATTTTCTTTTGATAGCTTAAATGTCCTTATACAAGGTAGTGCTGTGACAAAACTTTTTCCTACATGGTTGGCAACCATTCACCTGCAGCTGGATGGGAAAGGAGTGACTTCCCAGAAGAAATCCAAAGGAGAATAAATTTTGGAGAAAGTCTCCTCATTTGGGAATGGTTTCTTGTGTTCAGTAGGTGCCTGAGGAATGCAAACAAGGATCTCATCTTTCATCTTTTGTTGGACACTTCCCCAGCAGCCTGTAGTTTCATTGTTTCCCTGCACTACATTTAAGGTCCAGGGAAAGAAAGATGCCATGAGGAAATACCTTTCACTGCTGTTTTCAGAACAGGAAATATGGACAACTTGAGAAATGCATAATTGAAAGCACCCTCAACCACCTTGCGATAACCAGGTGAACTCAAAATACTTGCTAAAGTGGTTGCTAAGACACCCTGAGAAAGACATGGGACCATGGGAGCCTCTTTCATGAAAGAAGGAAGCTTCCAGGAAGTTGGAGGAAAGATTTTGGCTCTACCTCTTCGCTATAGCTAGGCACAACAATGCCACTCCACTTGGATTGTGGAATATACAGAATGGGAGTCAGCTTCACAACATGTGTGATGCTGTTCCCACTCCCGGTGGCAGTGCAAACAAAACCAGTCCAAGACTGTAGGAATGAAGACACAGGCTGTACACCTGCCAACGGGGGGGGGGGGGGTCCTGCCTGTGAGGAACTCTTGATAATGTCTCCTCCCGCTGGAGATACTTGGGGATTCCCCCCTCCTCAATTTATAGGCCACAAATACAGTACAGAATATCGAGAGGCTATTTGGGCCAGCTCTAGTGAAAATGTCTTTGCTCGCTAGCAGAAATACAAAGATGGTGGAACTACCTGTCTCCTTTGGCAGAGGATGCATAAATCTGAGATTCACTGCTAGGAAGACCCTCCAGCATGCTTCCATTAAGTCTCATGGTGGTGGGGCAGAAACACAGACCAAGCAATAGAAACATAAAGCAGAGCGAGTCAGAAGGGGTCTCCCGGGCCATCTAGTCTGACCCCCGGCTCCAGCCAGCTCCACTCATGACATGCCTACCATGTGCATGCCCAGCCTATCCTTGAACACCCACACTGATGGCGCTTCAACCACCTCCCATGGAAGCCCTAGGGGTCCTAACTGTCAGGAAGCACTGCTGGCGCCAAGTTGTGCATTGATGATCTAATTAGACATCATGCAGTGCCTGGGCCTCCATCCCTACCAGTCCCTCCTGCCAGCAGCTTAGATGAGCCTAAAAGAGGGTGAGAAGGAGTTTGGGCTCAAGGGTCAGCACCACCACCACCATCTCTCTCTACATTGCCAATATTCAAGGTATAATCAGATCCTCCAGGTGCCAACCTGACAGCCATGAGGTCCTGTTTTAAGCTACACCAGACCATTTGTCCATCCTGACTACTCTAGGTGATAGTGGTCCACCAGGATCTTGGGCAAAGAGAAGCCGTTCTTATTCTTTCAACTGTAGATGTCAAAGCTGGACACAGGGCCTGCTGTGTACAAATAATGCCCTCCACAGCCCCTGTCCTATGTCCAAGACACTTCTGTCCCTGTCCCTGGCACTCGTTGACCAAGGCCACCATGAGCCGTAAATTAAATGCAGGTTTCCCAGTGAAATTTGCATGCAGAACAAATCATTTCATGTGACACCCACAAGGAAGTGAGTCAAGCTGCACAAGTGGCCTGCTTGTGTCCTGCTCCCTTCAGGGGTTTACCAAACCCCAGATCCCCCGTGAGGTGCATGTGGGTGTAGCTCCTTCCCAAGCCCAAATCCAACAATTGTAGGGCACAAATACTGACTGCAGTTCATCTAACTCATTTCCCCAAGAATCAAGAATTGAAAAGAAAAAGCATCATGACTCTGTGTTACCCACTAGCTATTGCAATCTCCCCCAGCCCACTAACTTCCAAATGCTTCATGCTGCAATTTCCACTAGCCTCAGCATAGCCAATGATCAGTGATGATGGGATTTGCACTCCAAAACAATAGAACACACCCATTTGAGGAAGACTGATCCATGCTGCAGCTGTGACCCAGCCGAAGCTTGAAAGAAACCACAGCAAAAGACCAAGATCATTCACATCCCAATCATGTGTCCTCGTATTAAGGTGGAATGACACCATTTTAGCCAAGACTTCAAGCTTCACATCTAGTGCTTGGGCACAGTTCCAGTACAGCCAGTACACAAACCTTGGCAGGCTTATTCAGAAGCAAGTATGCCCTGTGGGATTTACACACTAGTTTAGGAGCAGTCTTAGAAACATCCCCCGAGAGAGATTCCCAGAGAGTTTACCCTTATCCGCCTCCCATTCTTGAGGGACCAGTAAGAAAACTCAGGTGGAACAACACACCAATACTGGCCTGGCAGGGTGGTTGCAAAGCTCCCTTCCACGAGCCCTACTCTGCTGCAGCATTCCTATGCCGTACCAGAAGCTCACCTAAGTCTGAGCAGGGCCTGATGTCATCCGTCCCTGGACATCACTTCTCCACACCCAGTCTCCCACACCCCACCACTGGGGACCACACGAAAACGACCGAACCAAGAGACAGAAGCTGGACAAAGAATAACTTGGGCAGGTGGTGAGAGGGGAATGCTTTCTGAAGGTGAAGCAAACTTTGGCACCACTGGATAAGGACTGCATGCCTGGATCGTGACCAGCCGGGGCAGAAATCCCACAGACGCCCGACCAGCTCCCTTCCTCAACCCCGCTCCACACATACTTCATCCCACAAGAGGGGAGCGACCAAAATAGACCCCTGACGCGCTTTAAAACATCATAGCCCTTTGCGGGGCATGGACGGCAGAAAGCTAACCCGCCAATGGCACCGCGGCAGGAAGAGACGCACTTTTGTTTCCTTAATAGCCACGAAGCGCCACACACAAGCAAGCCACCCCGTTTCTCCTGCCAGCAGCCTTTTCTCCGCCAGCCACACCTCCCTGTGTCTAAAGCGAAATCCTCTCGCTGTGCCTCCGAGCCGGGCAGAGGTAGCGACGAATGCCTCCCAACTCATCAGCACCCGCGGCCACTCTCCGCTGGGCTTTCTGCACCCAGCCATCGGGGCTCCAGCAGGGCTCCGTGGCTTGCGCTACAGCCCGAGCAACGAACGCCAGACCCCATCAGGCCGGTCCGGCGGGCGCTTTCCCTGGGGTCCGGCAGCCCCTCCCAGAGTCTTTGCTGCCACGGAGCACACGTGGCAGGGCGAGCGCTCCCGAGCGCTCCGGCACAAAGGCAGTCGCCCACCGGTCCTCCTCCTGTGCCCAGCCCGCCTCGCCCCACGCCCCGAGCCCGGAGTAAAGCCAAGCCTCTGCTCCTACCTGAGGGTGGCGCTCTCCCCTTGCCTGACGGTCACGTTGTCCATAGCCTTGGGGAAGGTGGCATCTCCGCTGCGCACCGGCACTCCTGCGGGCACAAGGAAGAGCAGCCTAAGACACAGGACGACTAGGCACCGCCAGGGCAGGACTAAGCACCCACCGACCCCCATCCTGGGCTGCAGGGACTTTTTTCCTCCACAAGGCAAAAAATAAAAAGTATAGATATAAAAATACGGGTATATATATTATTAGGTATGTATATGTATTTCTGTTAAATCTATGTATATAGGCAACACCTGATGGTGCAAAGCGTGGACACAAAGGGAGGGGGCGGAGGGCGGGCGGGCGAGCGCGGAGGAGGCACCCCGCTCGTCCTGGAGGGGGGCGGCGGAGCCCCTAGCAAGCCAGTTTTTGGAGAGATCCGAGCCTCCCAAGCGGCATCGTCGACCGCGAGTCCCCAGGGAGGAAGGCGAGGACGGCGAGGCGGCCGGCTGGCTGGCTGCGCGCCTCACAAACCAGCGCTTCCAAGTAATAGTTCATGCATCTCACTTTGCCGTGGAAAGAGGCGGCGGCGAAGGAGGAAGAGGAGGAGGAGGAGGAGGAGCGGGCTCGGCCGTGCTCGGGGTCGCGGCGCGCCGCGGCGCGCAGGGCGCAGCTCCGCACTCAGTCCGCCCTGCGCTGCCGGAGTTCCCAACTCCCAGCTCCGCGACGCCGCCGGCAGCAGCTGGAAGAGGCTTTCCAAAACGAGCAGAAGAGGAAGGGAGGAAGGAAGAGGAGCCTCCGGAGGACCCGCCGAAGCGGCAACCCGACCCCGCGACGCCGCCTCAAGTTCAAGTCCGCAGCAGCAGGCAAACGTCCCGGCGCAGATCTTGGGAAGGGTCGCCGAGCTCGCCCGGGCGGGCGGGGAGGGACCGGCGCGGCTGCCCTCGCCCGGCTCAGCGACGGAGAGGCGCGCGGGAGCCGGCGGCGGCGTCCGCGGCTACTTTCAGCTTCCCAGCTCTGCTCTCCCGCCTGGCGTGGAGCATCTCCGCCTCTTGCGAGTCCCCGAATTGCTCTCGCTCTCCTGCGCTGGCTGTCTCGCTCGCTCGCTCCCTCTCTCACACGCACTGACTTACAGGGGTTGTCATGGCAGCAACTCCATCACTGACCAACACTTTGGCTCCCCAGCACAGACATCCCCGAGAAGCACAGACTTAGCACATTAATCTCAGCCAAGGACACGGGGGAGGGGGCTGTGTGTGTGTGTGTGTGTGTGTGTGTGTGTAAGAAACTCCTGCTTTAACCATTGCGGTGCTGGGTGCACCTTGGGGAACCTTGGGACAGAGTGAGCCTTTCCAGGCCCCTGCTCTTTCGCTCGAAAGAGACTTCCGCTGCAACCCTGTGCGGGGGAACAATTCCCACAGACATCCAGGGGACTTGCCCAGTGGGCTGCAAGAATTGTTCTGATGGACCAGGAGCTTGAGGATGCATAGGATGAGAAGGAGGAGGATGTGCAGTAAGTGTGCGGGGTGGGTTCCGTTCATGCGAAACTTCACCCACGCCAACCTAGTCCTCAGTTGCCTTGCCTGAGCAATGGGAATAAGTGCAAGACAAGGCAAATAAATAAATAAATAAATCATTGGCCTGCTACCTTACAGGGCTATTGTAAGGTTGATCTATGTAGTTATGCTGAGAACTCTCAAAAAGTGCTACATGCATCATTCCCACAGTTCGGGATATATGCAGCAGAAAGTGCCAGACATTCCTTCTTGGGTACCATATGACTGAACAGGATGTTGATTACAGCACTTGACTTTTTCCTACTGTCCTTCAGCTGCTGTATCCCTTCCGCCTGACACACAAAGCATTCTATAGATAATTCCCATGCATGGCCATGTTTGGGACCATTTCTTGGATAAGTCACACCCTTAACTTTTATCACACCCCCATTCCTCTGTCACACTTGGCCCCATTTTGAGCCATACCAAACCTTCCTTCGTGGGAGCTCACAGTGTGGTGTTTTGACCAGACTAGGGACCTGGGAGATCCAAGTTCTAGTCCTCACTCAGCCACGAAGCTCCCCGAGTGGGCCAGTCTTGAGCTTTCAGCCTAACCTACTTGACAAGGTTTTTGTGAAGATAAATCAGAGTTATGTAAGGCCCTGGGTACCTTGAAAGGTAATATGCATGTCAGAAGAATACAAGAATGTATCCCCATCAGTATGGATGATCCTCATGTATGCCATCTCTTTGCTCCATCCTGGATAATAATGGGCAGTTGCTTGTACAAGCTTTCTTTTTTGAGACTACATGAAAGAGGAGCAGAACAAGGCAGCAAATGAGGTAGTTACTTGTAAGCATCGCATGGCTTACAGTCAGCTCTGGGAAACAGATGGCCAGAGGGGTGATTGTTATTCCACCTGCTTTACATAGGGGGAAACTGAGGCATTGACAAATATATTCATGAAACCTGAGGCTTAAAATCCTCCCATGCCAACTGCTGGCTGAAGCTGTTCCTGATAGCAGTACAGTCGGTTTCCTGACTCACAGTCTGCCTGCCACAGAAAATGGCTCACTTTTTAACAGTATTCCTATCGCATAAGTGGAAAACCTCACATTGCTCACTGAATTATTGTTTCTGGGTATAATCTGCTGCTGGTAGAAAGTGTTAGCCATAAACAGTCCCTGGGGAATTGAATCCTGCATCTCAGCAGCAGTGACAGCTATCCTGCTACTGGCATATCCTTGCCTTGGTCCAGCCTCCACAACCATCCATGCCCTTCACCAAACTCCGAGGCTTCAAAGTGCCACGTAATCCTGGCGCAGTGGTAAAACACACGCTTTGCATACAGAAAGTCCCCAGCTTGATTGCAGGCATTTCCAGGAAGCTCCTTTCTGAAACTCTGGAAAGCCACTGCCAGTCAGTGCCAACCATATGGAGCTAAAGAGGCCAGTGTTTTGACTCTGTATGCAGCAGCTTCTTTATGTCCCCCACCATCTCTCTCACACACATGGCAGACACAGTGGCTTGTGTGGGTCAGTTTAGGTCATACCAGAAAGCATGTCCTCTTGGCTCCTTTCTCCCAGGCTGCTGTTCACACTTAATTGGGAATAAGATCCCTGAACTCAGGAAGAACAGCACACTACTGCTTCAGCCACGGCCCTGCATGGTCATATGTCCATAGCAAACTCCATCTTTGAGGGCCAAGACTGATACCGGTAAATCAGCACCAAGCTACTGCTATCTATGCACAAAAGGAGGGGGGTTGCAAAGCTGGGAAAAAAGAGGAAACAAACCCTAAAGGGGAAAGATCCCAAGTGCCTGTTCTAGTGAGGAGAGAAATCAAAAACTTGAAAGGAGGCGAATGGGTTATCTTGCAAAAAAGATCCCATGGGTCTTTCTTTTCTGACATTCTCTTTTTAACAGTTGACACCCTCATTCTGTTATTTGTCTTCAGCACTTGATATTCAGAGGTACACTGCGCCTAGGCATGGAGGCTAGTAGGGATTCATAGACTTCATAACTTTCTTCAGCTGGAATTTAATAGGTATTCAGAGGAATGTGTTTTGGTCTGCTTGAGCCCTGATCTAGAGATGGGTGTTGGAGCTAGGGAGTGGCTTACCTGCAGATGTCAGAGAAGCTCTTTGGGGTCACATTCCAGGAGTGGGTTGGGCCAAAGAGAAAAGAGCTGAGTGTAAATGTCAGCATGTTTCTATTTTAAGCTCTTACGGCCATTAATGGATCCTTGAGAGGCACCTCAGCCTTTCAGAATGGGAACAGTAATGCTGCACAAAGCCACCAAGATCTCCAAAAGTTCTGAGGCTGGAAGAGAAGTGGGGTCAGGACATGGTCTTCTAGGGAATTCCCGGAGAATTGGCCTTCACATCTGAGGTTCTGCACCCCTCATTTGCGGCCTCTGAAGAAGCCCTATGAAAAACTAGGACTTCCCTTGTTTCCATGGCATCTTAGTGCCTGACTTTCATCCATTGCCAAGGATAAAATGGAAGAAATCATTTGCTCCCCTGCACCTAAAACTCACCAATTCATCCCACGTAGGGCCCCTGCTGGCTATTAAACACCAGCACCTTATTAAAAATTGCTACCAACATGAGTTGGATTCCAAACTGGTGACCTAGATGTGAAAGGATCCATAGCCCCATTACTAATCCCCTGAGTCATCCAATACTCTGTAAACTATTATTTAATTCACTAACTGTGCTATTTAATCTCAAACATTCTGAGATATGCCAGGCAGAGAAGACACTCTATAAAATAATAAAGCTTTATTATTATTGCTTGTGCTGATAGGTCACAAGAGGAGGGGATTTCTTTCCAAGCCTGTTTATTTCCTCACTTTCCAATCTCTTTTTAAGATTACTGTGTGCGTGGCTTTAGCACTTGTGAAAGAATGTGAATTAACAGCCTTGGAGAATAAAGCATTGCAATGTTTTGTTTTGTCGGAAGGGGGGCTTGCCATAGCTTCTCCTGATGTATGAGAAGAAAAAAATTGAAAGACACATGGTCCAGTGGTTCTGCACACAATTGTAAGGTAATGATTCCCTGCCAGATGGAAATATTCCATTATATCACATTTCAGGAAGGGGAAACGTATCCAGATAAATGCCACAGTATTGACACCAAGGATCACTGTCTGAGACCTCTGCTCATCCAGCTCACACATTCTATTAACCATTGCTGAAGACTTTTCTCTGGCTCAGTTCACACAGAACCCTAAGCCATGATTTACCAATATGAGCACAAGCTGCAGTGAGCCCTGGACTTTTGTACTCCCCATTTCAAGCCATGCTGCAAGCAAAATGGAAGCTTCTGCTCCCTAAATGGAAGCTTCTGCTCCCTAATCTGTGTTCAGTCTGAACTGTGGTTTGTTGAAACAAGCAAGCTTCTTAAACTACAGTTGGAAATAAGCTTATTTCTTTCGACATGGTGTAGCTAGGGTTAACCAGTGTTTCTTGGGGGTGGAACTTCAGATGACACAGCATTTCTCTTTCCATAAAATAGATCTGAAAGCTTCCATGTTCATCCCCCTGGGCACAACAAAGCAGAAATGGGGAGTGGCTGATCCCACCATGGCAGATCACCCCTGAACTGCTAAACTGCACAGGCTTCTGAAGTAGGGGATCTATCTAACTGTCTAGGCAGCTCTGGAGTGGGTGGACGGCAACTTGCCATTTTGCATTCATGTCTATGCATTTTACACTCATGTTTTCTCAATGCAACTTGCAGAAATATGAGGAGGGCTGAAACTAGAAGGTATATTCTTTGTGTGTGTCCCCAGCAATTCCACAGAAAGCAAGACATGGTCCAAAGAGGGACATGGTATCCCTCTAGAAGTACCTCAAAGGCTGTCACAAAGAGGAAGGTGGAGATTTTATTTATTTTCCAATTTATATCCTGCCTTTTTCCTACAAAGGGCTCAAGGCAGCTTATATCATTCTCCTCCTCCATCTTATCCCCACAACAACAACCCTGAGAGGTAGGTTGGGCTGAGAGTCTGTGACTGGCCCAGAGTCACCTAGTTGACTCCATGGCTGAGTGGGGACTAGAACCCAGATCACCTGAGTCCCAGTCCCATGCTCTTAACCACTACGCCCCACTGGCTCTCTTCTTGCATGGAATTATCAATTCAAGCTGCAACAATCCAGATTCAGGCTGGACATCAGGAAAAGCTTCCTCACTGTCAGATCTGCCTAGAGAGGTGGTGGGCACTAGAGACATTCAAAAAGAAAGTGGACAGCCATCTGAGTGGGATGGTGTAAATTGGTGTCCTGCAACAGCACAGGGTTGGACCCGGTGGCCTTCATGGCCCCATCTGACTCTCCTATTCTAAGATTCTATGAGTAATTTTTCAGGGATAGCTATGAAAAAACAAGAGATTGTCACAGCTATATAGGTACAGTTGGAAAGCACAGCCTTCTGGTTGGACATTTAGATATTGTTTTGCCAATGGAGTTGACATGATGTAGTGATGGGCACCAATATGGATAGTTTGAAAAAAAGATCAGACAAATGTATGGAAGATCCTAGTCATGGTAGCTGCATATTCTCTCCAGGGTCACAGGCAGGATGCCCCTCACTTCAGTTGCACGATAACGTGTCCAGGGGTGCTATTTCACTCATGGTCTGATGTGGGAAGGGAATGCTAGAGTAGATCTGTCTTTCATCTGACTCAGCAGGAATCATATTATGTTCTTCTAAACTTTTGGGTAGCTTAGGCAGTAGAATAGGCTGCAGTTGGACCAATGGTCAGAAGGCTGAGGTTCCTAGGACTGTCTCAATGCTCACAGTGCTGCTATTTTTCCACTAGAAAATGGTTACGAGCTTGCCACTTCAGTACAGACCTGAACCCAGCTGTGCGGGAGCTGGTACTTTTTATATTGAAGATATAAAACCTTCTCAAGACCTTCTCAAGGAAATATGGGCTCTTATCGTTGAGTATTTCAGGGAACATAATTGTATGCCTTTCTGCTTTTATTTTTCTCTCTAGATCTTTTTCAATCTTATTTCTCCTGAAATGCATGCAGGTTCAAGATTACATTGAGGATACCTGAGTTTTGCGTTGTGCATTGTGTACATATAGATGGGTGGATGATGAGTGGGTATATGCACCATTGTTAGGGTGCAAACTTGTGCTTGCTTAGATGGGGAAAGTCCTACAATTCCCAGTCAGCAGGCCTAAGCAGACCCAGCATCACGGCCTTATACAACAATGCCTCCATCACAAGGAGCAGAGTTTTCAGGAGTGTCTGTTGCATATTTGTTTGGATGCAAATATAGGCAAAGGATCAGTTACACGGTTGGTGTTGCTATGTGCCATCAGGCCATCTCCAACTTATGGAGACCCTATGCATGACTGACCACCAAGACGCCCTGTCCTTGGCAGCCCTGCTCAACTCTTGTAAACCCAAGGCTGTGACTTTCTTTATAGAACTCAGCCATCTCCTAGCTGGTCTTCCTCTTCTTGTGTCTTTGATATTTTTCCCAGCATTATTGTCTTGCCCAGTGAAGCAGGCCTTCTTGTGATGTGCATAAGGTACAGCAGCCTTTGTTTTATCATTTTTGCTTCTTGCGAAAGTTCATGTTTGATTTGACCTGGGACCCATTTGTTCATCTTTCCATCAGTCCTAGGTAACCACAGCACCATGTTTCAGCTTACAGTATCCATGCTTACAAAATAAATAATTGAATAAAGCGCATAACCCTACCACTTTCATTTTAAAGGAAAAACAGCCCTGCAGTCCTGTCTTGGTGGCCTTGGTGACCAGTCCTGCCTTGGTGGCCTTCTCGCAAACTAGATCAGAGCCCTGTGCCAAGAATTCTCCCAGAAATTCCTCTAGGTGCTATTGCCAATGCCATCTGTAGCTCAAGGCAGGAGCCCACCCACGCTGTCCCTTGCTCACCATCACCCTCACCCTCAGGCTTCTGCCATGGCATTATGCCCTCTATCCACACTGCTGTGCTGCTCACCTTCGCTCCACCTGATGCTGAGGATCCTCCTAGCATGAACCAATGGGAAGGCAGGGTCTTTCTCCTGAAGCTCTATCAGCTCATTGCTCTAAGTAACCAGCCAAAATAGGGGAGAAAAGCCTTTCTTCAGAGCCAGGCATGTTCACCTCACTGCTTCCTCAGCTTATGGGGGTCTCCAGAGAGTCCATCCTCAGATCCAAACAAAATGAGGGTGGCTGCTCCACCGAGCCCCATAAGCTGTTCTCTTACTGTGGCATTTGTTGGACTACCTGGACCAGCAAGGTTCCCTGGAGAGACCCACCAGCCCCACTCACCACCATACCAAATGCTGCTAGGCTCACTGCAGGCCCTCGCAATTTGGCCCTCCTCCCTCTCTGCTGCCTGAGGTGTGGAATTCGCCACATCTTATGAAAGGGCTGACCTTGTCTTCTGGAGCATATAACACTACAGAGGAGATGGAGGGATTTCAGGGGAAAGCAGATAATGAGTATGCCTGTCCACAGGGAATGTGCATGCTTTGTATGAAAGCATCTCGGTTCAGTCTCTGGCATATCCACTGAGGGCAGAAAAAACTCCTGCATGAAAACTGGAGAGCTGCTTCCAGGCAGTGTCCACAATCTTGGGCTAGTCTGATTCAGCTCCCTATGTTCCTAAAATAAAAGTGCATTTCTCCCACTTTTTTTATACAAACATAAAAGATGCTGTTTGGCCCTCAGTTCAAGAAATAGCATCTTAATGCCACCATGTGGTGTGGAAGGACATGACTCAAGTGCCTAAGGATTTCCCTGCTTGTGCTCACTGTCACATCATGGCTCAGAGATAAAGAAGGGAAGATCCTTAGGTGTAAAAGAGGGAAAGGATTGCCAAAAAAGAAAGAAAAAGAAAAAAAAGAATCAAACTTTCCACAAACACACACTCACAATATTCTTGAGCCATTTCCTCAGGCTTGCAAAATAGGTACTCACCTTGCTACCTCTGCTGGTTACATTCAGAGAAAATAAAATTTCTAGGTGAGTTCATAGGAAATTTGGAAGAAAACAAATTGGGGCTCTGCCTCTCCTTCATAACACTGAGATGGCACAAATGATATGCATGGCTGGTTGATGTGACTGAAAACAAACCTGGAATGATTTTTTCCTGTTACAGGCAAGAGAGAGGAGAAGCCTAAACCAGGGAATTCATGCCATCAGCTACTATAGAGGCTACCTTTTTTTTTAGTTTAACTCAGTTGAGGCATTTCACCTTTCCAGGGCCAATACAGGGTAAGCCCAGGCCAGAGGGCTGATAGCATCAGCATAGAAGAGCATGCCAAGAGAATGCGGCTGCTTAGACATTTTGTCTCTTGTATTTAAGTATTGAATGGTAAATTGCCTGCAGGGTATTAACAGAAAGTAGATAATGGGGAAGGGTTGGGAGCAACCCTTAGCAAATAAACAAATAGTGGATTTTGCAGAGTTTTGTCATCTTGTCTTCTCCATGGAGCTAATCACCATGGGACACAAAAACCTCTTCAGCACTTCCCTGGCTTCACCTAGGTTGATAGCTCTATCCATACTACAGAGAAGGCCAGCACTCCCTCTGTTGGTAGCAATGCTGCAGTGCAGCCTGTTCAACCACCATGAGCCTTTGCTGAACATCAGTTCAGAGGAAATTGAATGTGTGTGGGAAGACAGCAGGGATATCGCAGGAGGTGCCTCCCCTCAGCTCTGTGTAATCTACTCATGGTACTTGGGAACTGTAAGAACGTCTGCGCATGCCAAGCTCTCTGCACTGATGAATGCATGTAGACCTGATCACAGGAAAACCACCTTCTCCTGAGGCCTGTATGGCAGGAAGTCCCTCTCATCAACTGCTACCTGACCTTTTACAACAGGAGAGGCAAGGATTTCAGCCAGTTTAGTGTTCAGCATGCTGGACTGAGATTTCAGAGACCCGGGTTGTGATAACACATGGTTAAGAAGCTCACTGGGTGACTTTGAGCAAGTCACTAGTTCTCAGGCTAATCCATCTCACAGGGTTGTTGTGGCAATAAACTGGGGAGGGAGGAAACCATGTGAATTATCTGGGGTTCCTTGCAGGAGGGAAAGGGCAGGATATAAATATCATCTTCCCTTTTGCGTGCAAATAGCTTATGCTTAGCTTTAAGTGATGCTTCCTCAGATAGTGAAGCACATCTGCCATTTTAGCCCATTTGTGTTCATTTTATCTTGGATTAATGTTTGAAAAAAGGATTATGAACTGAGGGCAAACAAAGGTAGAGAGAATAAAGGCCATTCTATGTCTCTGGAGTCAGATGCACCAAGGACATGGGAGTCCCTGCTCCTTATTATCTTCTGAGGCTGCCTTTGTAAAGGACACATTCCTTGGTGTTGGTTACTCTTCTGAACAGAGAACTGTCTCTGCTACTTTGCCATCCCTCACTTCCCCTAGCTAGCAACTGGCTTGGTTCATGTCCTTGAGTTACTGGAACAAAAGTCCTCTGCACAGTCTCTGCATTTCCTCCTGGTCTTTGCTTACTTTGCTTCAGCTTTTGTGGGTGAAACAGAACAGAAGGTGCTCAGTGATTGGTTAGGCTTGATAGCTCAAGTTGGAGGCTTCTGGGTCAGTAAGGCTCCTTATCTATAGCAGATCTTCTTCTGAGCTTTATAAGAGTCACCCATGGTGCTGAATTTCATTCCCAAATTAGGTTTGTCACCATGGAGCACGATGGAGAGCTCCTATAAAGCTCAAAATGAAAGCTGAAATGGATAAGAATCCCCAGGGACAGAGGAGTCATCAGCCTCCCCAGAGCTTAGCCTTTACATCAGAAGTGGACCACCTTTTGGGGGCACATGGGTATATTTGGCAAAGTGGGAAGTCTCCTGCCCTACAATGAACTAGGCAGTCTGTGGAGGATAGCACTGACCTCCTGCCACCATCATTTTCTAGGAATATCTCTGAGCCCCCTGCATGTCCCAGGGGAATTCATGGAAAAAGAAGATGGAGCAGACAGAGGACTTCAGTGTGCTTCAAAATTATCCCAGCTGCCAGCAAGTCATTTTAAAGAACCACCAAGAAAAGGCAGGAGCAACAGAGCACCTCAGAAGGTGCATTAAAGACACCTGAAGGTGCATTGCTGACCACAAGTATCCTGTTGCTTGCTTCATAAGAATAAAGGGCATGTTTAGCCCCAAGAAGAGAAGACTGCGATGGAAGGCTGTCACAAAGAAGGAGGGCAGGATCTCTTCTCACATGCAGGACATGGAAGAAGGGCTCAAGTTACAGGTTACCAGGTTCTGGCTGAATATCAGAAAGAACTTCCTGAGCGTTAGAGCAGTATAGCAATGGAATCAACAACTTATGGAAGTGGTGGGCTCTCCCACACTGGAGGCATTCAAGATGCAACTGGACAGCCATTTGAGAGGGATGGTGTAACTTGGAGTCCTGCAGTGAGCAGAGGTGGACCTAATGGCCCTCTAGGCCCTTCCAACTCAACTATTCTATGAAATCCCTAGTATTTCCACCATCTAACCTGGGGCAAGTTCTCCTGTCTGAAGTTTCAGGCAGCCATTCACAGGTCAGGCAGTAACTCTGGTCTAGCTGTACCAATGGTACCGCTAAGGAAGTGGCAGCATTCTATATTCAGGCTGTGTCTAGAGTGGGGAAGTAGGATAGCTAGGTTTAAATTCCTGCCTTGGGGCATGTAGGCATGATAAGTTTATAATACCTTTGAGCCCTACAATTCAATATTAACTTCCCCCTCATCTCCATCTTCCCTGTGCATGTGGTGCTATGCTCCAGGTTACTGGAAGCTTTTTTAAGAGAAGGGGAAACGGTAATGAGGTACATAAAGTAAGAGCTTTATTGATTGTGTCTGCACTGTAGCACTAAGTGGACTCCCTAAGTCCCCTATCAGCACAATGGAGAGACGGTGACAGGTTCTCCTGTGGACCAGTTTCTTGGTTGCCTCTGAACCCTGATCTGATCTCTTGTGGAGAGATTACTTGAAAGGCACAGTGGCAGCATTTTTCATCTCCCATGTATGGTTGGCTTATGGAACTAAGGTCTTCTTTCATGAAATCCTATGCCCTGTACTCTAGTAATTCCATTCTAATTCAGTAGCATAAAAGCGTGTGTTGGAGGGTTGGGAAAGACACTGAACTTTCTTCTTCCAGCCTGCTTTATAAGTGGCGCAAGTGCAAAAACTTCCTCATTCAAATGTTTTGTTTTATTTCTGTTTGTGTCTGTGTGCACATGCATGCATATAAATACCAGCTTACCTTCAAGAAGCGCCTCATGATATACTGGGCCTGCACTCATTTTATTCACCAACGTGAAGGCTTTGCCTCAACCTTGTAAGTAGCCACAGGACGGCAATAGTAACTAGCAAGCAGGCAAGTTCTCCAAGTGACCAAGCAGGCTGAGCAAACACTTGCTCTTCTTCCTAGCAAATGTCTAATGTTACATGCATGTGGAGTTGTCTAGCAAATCTTTGTGGGCTAGTAACTTCTGAAAAATTATGCTCCACTCCTGTTTTACTTCATCATAAGGAGGTATTGAATTAGAGCAGGGATGGAGCATCTGCATCTCCTATCATCCCTCATCATCAGGTCTGCTGGTTGGAGCTGATGGCATTGTAGTCCAACAGCATGCAGTGGCCAGCACATTTGACACTCTTGCTTTAGAGCGCTCACTCTGGCTATTAGCATGAGCCTAGTATCTGGTGAACGACTCTTCTGCCTCGTGAAGGGCAAAGTCTCTCATCATATGGGTTGGCTTTGGCCTATCAGAAGCCTGTGGACATCTTAACAAGAGCAGGCAAATTCTTCAATTGGGCCTCCCCTTGCATCCCCCAAAAGTAAACCCCAAACTCTCCTCTGGAAAGCATGCATGCTTTCCACTGCTTCATTCAATGTAACACATGCGCCTCTTGAGGATGTGCTAAGCCTGAGCCAAGTTCCTTGTTCCAGTTTCCTGTCTCCCTGCCATCCTCCCCCTCCCCCCTCTTGCATCTGTACAATGTATACATAAATCAGCCTGTCATGGTGTGTCTTGTCACTGACAGCTGTAATTGCTTCAGGTTTTAAAAATATCTATAGACAATAAACACAATAAATACGCACACGTGCAAAAAAGGGGGGCTAGAAATGAAATCAAGAAGCCTTTAAATTATCCAGCACCTCCAGGAGAGAAGAAGCTGGCAGCTGTGTCCAGCTGTGAAGGTGGTGTCATGGGGAGAGGAGGGGAGAAAACTCAGGCTGCTTGGTGGGGAAGTGTGAGCAAAGTGGGCAGTTGTGAGGAAGAAGCTGGTGCTTCAGGACGGGCACTCACTCCAAACAAGGAAGCAGTACCCATTTTGCATATGCCATTTGCTGCTGCACACATCTGTAGGAGATTAAAGCTCGACTGGTCTGTGTTGCGAAAGTGACCAACCAGAGGTTTCCACAGAGCTACCCAATCTGCACCCCCTTCCTTCAAAGGCGCAATGTCCCCCTCTCCTGGCAGGCAGTGCCAAGAGATGTGCCAGCCAGCCTCACAGTCAACAGGGAGTCCACAAGCATTCAGTGCGTGGCCAAGGGAAGTGAGCATTTGTGGATTTGGAAGGGTGCCTTACAAGGGTGGGGAGTACGGGTGTAAGGGTGGGGAGGCCCAACTTGCTGAATTGGGAAGATTCTGCACATGCTACCCAGGCAGGGTAGGGGGAGTGGGAGGTGAGGTCCTCTGCTAGATGACTGATTTCGGGTGTCTAACTGCAGCACAGCAGTACTGTGGGAAGGAAGCCAAGGCGCTGCTTCAAGGCACTGATCTGCCAATAACGGTTTTGTCTTGGTGCTCACAGAAGTTTCTCAAATTCCTAAGGGTGCCCACAGGTCCAAAAAGTTTCAAGAGCTCTGATATGTAGGGCCCTAGGCTTCTGACTCCTGCACTAGAGACAACATGTAGCTGCTTCTCTCCTACAACACTTAGCTGCCCAAGACCATGGAAAGGTGCCAAACTCTAAAGACCACCAACCTGGGCAACACACAAGAACATTCCACTCCCTTCTCCAAAACCACCTCTCTCAATCTGGATCCTTCCAGATATTTTGAGTACATCCCTGGCCACCAGCCATAATGTCCAGGGAGAATGAGTGTTGTAATCTGAGGGGGGCCCCCATGTTGGGAAAGGCTGCTCCAGTGGGGAAATTCCTTGAAGACTGTTCAGAAGCTTCTGTTTGTGAAAAATGCAGCACCCAGATTAATAACTGGGGGCAGAAAACCCAGACAGGTAACACCAATTCTGGTCCACTTACATTGGTTGCCTACACATTTCCGAGCACAACTCAAGATGCTGGTTTTACCTTAGAAAGTCCCATATAGGTTAGGACCACAATTTCTAATGGAATGCCTTACCTGACTTCAATCTACCTGGATCCTCTGGTCTCCACCTTCCTCCAGTTGCCAACTCAAAAGGAGGCAACGAGGAGGAGGGTCTTCTCCATGGAACCATCTCTTCACCAAGACCTGCCCAAAGTCACTATCAACTTTTCAGTCAAAACTTCCCTCTTTTCCCAGGTATTTCATGGCATGGGCTGCAACATGCTGGCTGTTTTATAAAATCTAGCTTTTATAATTGAATCTGTTTTAGATGTTGAAACTGTCTTTACGTTTTTGCATATTGGAATTTTATGTTGTACTTTTAATTCTATTTTTGTATTTTTGAGGAGTTGTTATGAACCTCCCAGAGTGTTTTGGCTATTGCCCACATGACAGGACTTGTGTGCCTATCTGAAATCCAAAACAATTCCAGATAAACAACTTTGCATTCACAGTGCCCAATAACATTAGTTTCGGGGCTTGGTGTAAGTAATACATGCAAAACTGTTGGCTAGAACCTGGTCAGGAAAGTGTTAAATTCTTTACTCAGCTAATAAAGGCAGGCACTGCAGAGGGGGAGAAGGGAGGAAAAAACACACACCCCAAATTACTAGATTTTAAAGAGCAAATTGAATGTTCTTTTTATGGCTAAGTGCCCAGTATAAAGTACAGGCATGAGAGGGATCAGCAGCAGTGAAGTCCCAGGAAGGCTTTAGGGGAAGGTTCCCAAATGCACAGTTAATTTAAATTTAATAGGACAGTTACTGTAAGTTTAAATAAATGCCAGTTAAATATTAACAGCATCTTTATTGGGGGATTAATGGAGCTTCTTGTATTGTTTTTAAACTCAATAAATATGGTCATAATCAGCATTGCTTTTCATAGGAAAGCAGTGACAGCTGCTGTGTTAGGTATATATATGTATGTACACACACACACACACACACACACAGGAATGCACTTGAAAAGGTGGCTTCTCAGAATGTAAAGACTAGCTCAGGAAAAGCTGTGGCTGAAAGTCAGTAGCTTGGTGGATGGAAATAGCAAATGATATAATTTTTAAATCCACCAAGCACTGATAGAATTTGAGAGGTTGAAGGTATGAGCCGAACTGCATGGAAGCATGAGGATATGAGCAAAGGTGCAGCTTTTAATTTCAGTGGGACTGGCAAGGGAGAAGATCTTGCTAGATTACACTCAGAGTCTCAGCAGACTCACCCAGAACGATGGAGGGGGCAAAGGAGCTCATAATGACAGGATCACAGCTGCTATGTGCGCATGCACAACAATGGCTGGAATTCTTTCTGTGAGAACCTTATGTTCACAGCAAAGTCTCCAGGAATAAGGTATGCTTCCACTTGTCAGGGATGTCCCAGTGGCAAGCTTTGCATCAAGTGACAGGGCTCCTTCGGAGACCTGAAGGAGAGACAGAGATGCAGATTCAAATGCTCACTCAGCCATCAGCTGGTGACCCTCACGCAAACACTGTCTCTTGCTCTAACTCACTTCACATAGCTGTTGAGAAGCTACAGGTAGACCCTCCTGAGCTCTTTGGAAGGAGAAAGGGATAGAAATTTAATAAACACGCACAATCCCCTGGCTTTTGCTGTCTTACAGCTTTATGTGCATTACACAGACCTGCATGGATTGCTAGCCTCTAGCCTGGAAGTAACCGCCATCTTTTAAAATCCTCCTATAGTGCCTCATCAAAATCATGTCTGGTTAAATGTTGGTTGACTGACCCCTCAGGTACATGATGAAGAGGAGATGGCAGAGAAGGTGCAATACATTCCTGGCATCCTTCTTTTAGACGTCCAATTTTGTTTAAAGTAAGTATCCCTCCACTGAAGTGGGAAGAGGAAAGGAAGAAGTGTGGACTCAATGCTTATTCTTGCCATTTGAAAACACATTACAAACTGGACCACTGAGTTTATAGGTGAAGTGAGATTTGATCTATGGACTTCACATCTCACACTCTGCATCCCCTGGCAGGAGGGTATGCTGGGACCAAAGAGTGCTTCTTTTGGCTTGGATGAACTCTGCTGCCAAGACTCCACAACAGCCCCAGAAAATCCTAAAACTAGGATGACTTTTTACAGTTAGCAGCCCTCTGTTTGAAGGTGTGTCATCTGGACAGTCCTCTTTACTTCAGAGAGACTCACTGCATTTTTTATAGAATACTTATTTCTAAGTTTTTACCTATATGTATATTAGCATATGCAAATGATTTTTGAAACAGCTCCATTCCTTTGGGGGCATGTTTCCTCTTTTTGCATAATGCACAAGTGCCCACCGTACCTGAAATACCCACAGTATCATTGCAGGTGCAGGGGGGTCGTGCTGGTAGTAGGAAGACCTGGGTCATTTGGCAGTGTGCCCGTGATGGTTCTAGTGGCCTCAGGTGCATGGGATCCAGAGTCATCTGGCCTCAAGGCAACATATCTGCATTAGGCCTCCAGCAAACTAGCCTAGGAGTGGCTTAAGTGTTTTCCCTATTATTACTTTCCATGGAGAGGGATGGGTGGGGAGGGTCCGGTGGGGTGAAAATAAGAAAAACATCTGCCCCCACTGTAAGGTCAAGAACATGGGCAGAAAGCAGCTGCAGTTAAGGCACCAGAACGAGGGCAGAGGCTTGTACCAGGCTTAGAGGGCCAGAGGCAAGGTGCACATCTTTGCACCATCCAAGGTCAAGAGTCAGCAAGGTTCAAACAAAAACACAGTCCAAGAGCAGGCTAACATCAGGTGCTGATAAGACAAACATGGTCAAGGAGCATGGATCCTTACCTGGCAAGGCAGGATCAGGCTGGGGTCCAGGATGAAAGCGGGAGCAAGCTAAAGCTGGGCAGGAGGCAGGCAGCCGCAAGGTGTTGGGGCAAGGCAAACTAGAAGCTGAGCCAAGCAGCAACCCCCAAAGCCGCTCCTGCTGCTGTGGCAAGGGAGAGCTCTGCAGCAAGGCCTATTATGCAGTCCTCCAGGGCTCCCAGCTGCACAGCTGTTCTCTGCCAGCAAGGGCCTGCAGGTGTGTTCCTGGTTCTGCAAGCATCAGGCTCTGATCCTGCCACCCATCTCCCATTCTGGCCAGAGCAAGTTGACAAAGCTTTGGGGATAGTCAATTGATGCATCAAACTCTGCACTGCACCAGAATTGCTCTGTTGCCCATTGGACATTTGCGAGCTCAGCAGAGTGGGGGCGAAGGGAGAGACCGATCCTGTTAATTGCTAATGTTCCCAGGAAATATCAGTGTGGAAGTAAACATTTTGTGCGGTACTTCATTCTGGCACTAGTGGACTGTGTCTGGGTGGGGGAGAAGTTCTCCTCTGAAGCAGAGAGAAGGAGATACCAGATCTATGTGGCAGAACCTGTCACAAAACCTTCTCCACCCACACCGAGGCTGCTTATATCAGAACCAGCGATCAAGGTGATCATAAACAAAGTGAAATGTGGCAGCTTTGCTAGGACGTTTAGTACTTTTTTACTCAGGGGAATTAAACCCTCACACATCAATATGTCTTCAAGAAAAGCTGTAGAAAGCAATGGGTTTACCACTATTGCTGCTTTCTCATACAAGTACTTGTATTATCTTAAGGAATGCAATTCCACCAGTTTAACTTTACACCTTCCAATCCATTCTTCTATAACGTTTCGACTCCATTTTATTATCTGAATTTAAGGAGCTGCTTTATATCTAGTCAAGCCAGTGGTCCATCTCACCCAGTTTTATATATGCTGATGGGGAGCAGATTTTCAGAGCTCAGGAAGAGGTTCTTGCAGCCAGAGATCCATGTGGCTGGTGATGCTAGTCTTCAATAGAGCTATGGCGTCCTTCCACTTGATGTAAAGCCCTCTAAATGCCTCTTCCTAGAACTGCAAAGAAGCTAACCATCCACTCTATGGAGACAACCATCGGTGTCTTTGCAACATCAAAAGCCATCACACTAGTCTTCTCCTTTGGTCTGTTAGCATGGACGGCAACCTCCATGGGAAGCCTCCAGCACACTGATCTGCCTTTGACCCATTACTGTGTCCATACAGAAAGAGAAGGCCATGAACTGCAATTGAGTAAGAGCAAGAAGAAGCAGGAAATTACCTCCACATGCTGTTGCTTGTTTTGACCTTGGGACAGAGTTGGGTGCATCTCTATGTCAGCACCAGTTCCTGAGAATGTGCTGCTTTCATTTTTCACATTCTAGTCTTGGTGAAGTTACTAAGGGAGCCCCAATGTCTTTTGCGCATCTCTGCTTTTCTGCTATTATCGCCTTCACTCTTCATCCATTCTGTCTTCCCCGCAGGGCTGGCTCAGGAGATGAAGGACAAGAGAGGGCTCATTCTGCATGCCATGTGGAACAGGAATACTATGTCGCTGGAATAGCATTTGAATTTCACTTTGATGGGGACAATAAGACAGCCTCCTCTGCTGCATCTCGTGGACCCAGGGTAGGCTGCATGTCTATGCTGTTTCCCAACAGTGGGAGATGGAAAAGGGGCTGCTGCCACCCCAGTAACCCCAGGCAGTGCCTCACTCTGCCTTACTGGACCCCCCTCTTCTTTCCACCCTTTCCATTCTGAAGTCCTGGATAAGGTACTCAGATGGCCATCTGAGATGGTAGGAGTGGGATTCCAGCCCCCTTGTTTGCCGATACACACAGGCAATTGCATACACGGACATCCTTCCCACACCTTTTTAACCACCCTTTCTGCTTCATTAGTTTTCTATCCTCGGGGAAGCCATTTTTAACATGGGGGCATTCAAAATTGGCATTCATCCAGCTGTGGTCTTAAGTGGTGCAGTCTCTTATACCTCTTCTGAACCCTGCCAGCTCATTCCCACTGCAAGGTACTGTTTCTACAAACTAGGCCTGGTGCTATAGACCTACAGAGAAGGGGGCAATGCCATGCATGATCAAAGAAAAAAAAAGTCCTACAACTCTCAGCATCTCTGACTGGGGAATGCTGGGAAATGTAGGATGTTCTTTCTCTAGGCATACATAGGATTGTCCCCAAAGGAAGCACTGAAGCTATAAAGTAGATGGCATCAGTTCAGGCAGAAAGTAGGTAGACTATTATTTTAAAATAAGAATATATAAAAAAGCAAACAATGTTGCCACAAACAGAACATTTCACACAGAGAGAAGAGGGAGATGTGTTGCTGAATTGTTTTTACTTCCTGGGAGGGGTTTTTTAATGCAAGAGGAGAGTGGGAGCATGATATCCTTACCATCAGCTTGAGCTAGTATGGCCCCTCTGTCACTTCCAGACTGCCATCTTCCGGGCCTGATTCCTTTTCTACTCCTCCATCCACATCTTGCCCTTCCATTCACTCATTCACCTCTCATCCCTTGCAATACTTTTTCCCCTTACAAAACACATTTCAGTGTCTTATCATTATGGAACTGGGACCTTTGATTTTCCTGCTGGTCCTGAAGGGACTCTTTGCAAAGCCAACACAAATTAGCATGCATACAGGGCCACAGCTGTGTGCGGGATTTAATCTTTAAATATTCATGCATGGATTTCACACACAGACACACACACATGCAGAGTCCCTGGGTGGCTCAGATGTCCCAAGTCATGCTGGCACAGGGGCAGTTATTAAACAGAATTGAACTCTGCTGTCCTTGGCACAAATCAATATCATTCTTTTAAAAAGTCTACAGGAATGTTGCACTGGTTGTGAAGTGATTCCGCTATGTTAATGCTTTGAAAAATGAAACTCACCCTGTATGCACTCCTTCACCACTTTTCCCCATCTGCATTTGATCAGGATAAGGATAGCTGATGATGTCAGATAAAAGAAGCTGTTCCATCAGTCATCTAATGCTATTCTGTACGCATACTGCATTAACCCAGGGCTTCAACAATACAGTCCAGTATGAAATCTAAGAAGAATAGGTTTTGATGGGTGAGGTGGATAGAGAGAATAAAATGACCCATTTCAGCGAACTGAGACTGTCAGATCATGGTGCTCAACCAAAACTTTGGAGGGGGGCATGAGGAATGCTTGGTTCCAACTTGAAACCGGGAGGTGCACCACTTGAAATCATCACCTCACTCCTCTAGGAAATGCTTTGTTTGGTTAGAACCACTACAAGGGGAGGGCCGTAGCCATTGCCCAGTGCTAGAAGGCATGCGATCCCTGGGCAGGGAAAGAAAGGGCAAAAACCTGCCTGAAATGCCAGGGAGTGACTGCCATGTGGTGTTGAGAGTAATGGACTAAAGAGGCCCAAGCTTTGGCTCAAAATAAGGTAGCTTCCTACGTTCGTGGTTCCATGAGCCAGTAACTTAAAGATGGGCTCCAAGGGAAGCATGACTCCCTCTCTATAGCTCCTTGATAGGGCTTAAAGTCAGAGTAGGAAAACAACCCACATGGCTGTTCAAACGGAGTGCCCATGTGAAGCGTAACTCCAGGGTCCTCATCCTTGAGGACAGACCCTGTTTGAGGAAAAGAAGAAGAATTCCCCTTGCATTTGCCACATGATCACCACTTCAGTGCATCATCTATCTTCTTGGACTCCGTCCTTCCAAGGTCTCTGTGGCTGAATTTGGATGACCCATTCTCAATATTCCACTTGCACAAGGGCTAAGAGCGTGCATTAAGTGTGTCCTTAAACCAGTCACCAAGAAGGCCAATATATGATGGATATTTGAAATGACCACTTTGAATAATAATTTACAGTCACACCATCAGAGAAATATGATTGTCTGAATATAACCTGAGATATTTCTTCATATCAGCTGTCAAGACCTTTAGATGTTCATCTTTCAAGATGAAGAATGATTCAATTTCATAGGACAAAGGGTTAGCCAAAACACTCATTCTTAAGTAACTACAGTGAGCCTCACTACTCTATTAACGGATCCATTTTTGATTTGGTTGCCAGTCATGCTGACCCTCACAGCATACCCCATCCAAGAATAATATTAATAAGATCGCTGCTATTAAGGGAGATGCTTGGCTTGAATCTGAAAATTTTGAGAAATGAACTCATAAATTAAATTCCCGGGGTACCATCCATCGTCAAGCGTTAACAGGCGGAGTTGCCTCTGAATTCTGGGAATTGAGCATAATTACATGGAAATTGACAAGGCACAAATGCCAAGAATTCTGTTAACCTTTAATATCTCAAAAAAACTCTCCCCTTGTAATTATCTCCTTCCTTTGTCTTAAATGTTACTGATGAATATTTAGTGGGAAAAGCAAATAAAAGAAGGCTAAAAGGTGCCTGAAACTGACACCTTGTGGAGAATGGCTCTACAAACTTTGTTACAAGGCAATTCATTTCAACTAAAAAAGAAGATTTTGACAAAACTCAACAGACACGCTTGCTGGCAACTCCAACGAAGCCCATGCTCTGACTGTATCTAAGGATAGCAGTGTGTAGTGGGCGAGAGTGAAATTCAATCCACAGGAGCAACGTGGGGGGTGGCTCAGTGTTGGAACATGTGCCTCACGTACAGAGAAGCCCAAGTTCCATCAGTGACACCTCCAGAAAGGAGTGGAAAAGAGCCCAGTGGAAACCCTGGAGAGCTCCTGCTTCTCCATCAGAAGATTCAGAGCTACAGTAGACAGACCAAATCCTTGTTGCAGCACAACACGGGTTCTACTGTGCATCTCAGTTCCCTGTTAGGCAGGATGGGGACTATGTTCATATAAAGCTACAAACATGGTGCTTTCCCACTCGTCTGGGGACTCTGCACGTTGCACAACTTTTTGGTCAGGTTTGCATGTACATGCAGAGAGACTCTTCCAAACTTTGAAAAAATGACAGCCCCACTCGCCACATCCCTGTGTTCATATCCCTGGATAGGGTTGCATGAGTAAGGCTGTAGAAGAGGCATGGAAAAACCAGCTCAACTGGCGTCTTCCCTCAGTGGTCACCAGACAATAACCATTCCAGTAGCTTAAAGCAGAGAACATGCTCCACTGAAGGCCTCACCTCTTGGAACTTTCAGCTGAGGATAGTAGACATGACTGTTTAAATTTGAGAATTGGTGCCTCCCTATGTTTGCTTGTTTCCTCTTCCTTCCATATTCCACATCCCCTCCCCCTTTCTCCTTCTGTGTCTTGTCTTTTAGACTGGGGACAGAGACTGCCTTGATTTTACTGATCACATGAAAGCCATTCTGGGAATCTTTTAAGCTGAAGCATGGGATAAAATGTCTCAAAAATGAATATATATTTATCATGCAGTGATTTGTGAGTCTTGGCCTAAGTAGGCTTTTGGTCTTTATCCAGGTCTTTGGTGGTGCTGGGACTTCCTGATGTACCTATTCAGGATGCAAAAGTCTCTTTGAGAACAGAAAGTAACTGGCAAGTAAGTAACATTGGCAGAAGGTAGCACTGACAGGTTACATGGTGCTTCTTAATCATCCACAGTTCATAGACATACTGGGATTCCTTCCATTTCTGCATGGCCCAAAGATTTGTCCCTAGGAACTTGTCTTTTACCTGCCCAGGCATTATGTCCATTAAGCCCAGTGCCAGCTTATCAGGGTTTCAAGCAATGGCCTCTCCCATCACCTGCTCCTTGCTCCTTTTCACGGCTAGTAGAAGAGTCTGAGCATGAAGTTAACTGCATGCAGAGTATATGCTACTGCTGAGCAGCACCTCTTGAACCTCTGAACAAGTACTGTTTTCTGCCTGCTGCAGTTCAAGCTCCAGGTTTTCCTCCTGATTATCCAAGTAAAATCCAAGCTGGATAACTCACCCACTTTGCCGAGGCACCAGTGGATGATAACCTCTTCATTTTGCATAAAACAATGCAGATAATCTTTTTCGGACTTGGCTGTTAGCATATGCAATAGTCAGGCCTGCTGTACTGACATGCACAATTCTGTAGAAGAAACATTCTGCTTCTAATATTCATGCTTTTTGCAAATTGTGGCCAGGGCTGGCTATTGATTACAAAAGTCCAGCAATGGCCATTCTTGTGCTTACAGAGAACAGCAAAAGACATAGGAGAGGAGACTAGTAAAAAAAAGTAGTAAACCTAATAAGAGCTTTCCTTCCTCTTCTTCTTCCTCTCTCCTTCTTGGAATTTTCCACATGGAGTGAAAACAAACCTCTTCTCCCAGGCCTGGAAATAGCATAGTCCTCCTGATTGCAAACAAAGACTGATTGAAAAGAAACGATTCTCTCTTGAATCTCATTAATATTTGTCGCCACATTGGCATTTCCCCTTGTAATGAGAAAAAATGCCTTCAGAGACCAAGTGGGCTTTCCAATGCCCCTCCTTTCTGTGTAGCAGCAGGGAAAGCTTAAAATCTTGCCACTTGGAAGCAGCAAACATTTTACTGATGTTTGGCCAGTTGCAGCTAGGTGGAGCAAACAAGTGTACGGATTCATTCTTTGGGGGAGGTTTGCTGACCCCCTTGATGTAGATGTAGAAGGGAAGAGTAGAAAATAAGCCACAAGAAGTAAGAAATCAATTCTAATCAATCTTATCTGACCAATTACTGCCTCTATATTCCCCATCAGGTATGCCTGAAAAACAGTCCTTATGCCTTGTGGCTGGCTATTAGTTTTGTCTTTTTGTGCCACAAAGCTTGTAATTGGACCTCAACTTTCAGGCACATGGTGATTTTGTCTTGGGCGGAAGCCATGGCTCAATAGCAGAGCACTTGCTGCGCATGTAGAAGGCCCCAGAATCAATCCCTGACACCTCCAATTAAGGATCTCAGGGCTACAAAAGACTCCCACTGGCTGAGAGAGCTACCTTTGCATAAACTCATGTGAACCTTCCCCTGATTTCACATGCTTTCTGCGAGAGATCAGGGCAGACTTCTGGAATAAGAGATCTGTCCTTCCACCCACAGCAGATCTGTCCACAAACAGGGGACGAAGAGGAGGAGAGGCAGTACAGGGAGGTGACAGAAAAAGAGAAAGAGAGAAGGGATGGCGAGAACAGAGTGTGGGCAGGGTAACCCCACTTTGGCTCCAGCCACTCTTGGCTTTGCCCCACTTACTAGTGGTTGATGCTACCCACCAGCTTACCCCGAGAGAATCAAGCCCTTGGCAGAAAAAAATGTGTCCCCACCTTGGCCTAAGAGTAGACAATGCTGCACTAAATATGCCCATGATCTGACTCAGATTATGCAGTGGATAGTCCTGCGGCAGTTGTTCTTGTTTTGCATTTTGACGTACAGAGTGCATCCGTTTAGATTGTGGAGGGCATAAAAGTAGAACAGATCTCACATGCTGTCTTTTGAGAAGCTCCACAAATACACTTACTCACTCAGCACCCCTTCTCTCTTTTTTTTTATATAAAGCTCTCCTTCCTTCCCCACCCTCCTCTCTATCCATGTGTTATATAGTAATTAAGGAATGATTACATCAATTGCTAGGAGCTCTGCAGAACTGGAGAGCCATTCTATGTATTGAAACAGGTGGAGGTTGCAGGTGGAGGCAATCATATTCTGCAGAGTTCCTGGTGGTACATTTTCCAAATGCAACTCTGATGGTGGAAGGGGGTGGGTACTTATCCATGCCATTGTTGTTCTCAAGCTGATGGCTGCTTGGTCGCTCCAAGCCATCCGGTTCCCAGCTTGATCCCTGTCTGGACAGGATCACTTTATCTGACAGGTCTAGGAAGTCTTGCCTGAACTCTCCATTGGCTATATTGTCCCTTACTTACATACCCAAATCTGATTGGCTGTACAGCAGCATGACATCACCACATTCTCTGTGTTAACCCTAACCGGTTGAGATCACCATAGCAAGAAAAAAGTGTAGTCATGAAAAGAGCGATGCCAGAGGAAACGGCAGTGAAAAGTATCGGAAAGAAGGTGAAAATGCAAATTAATTTAAATATTTGTTGATGTATTACGCATACATACTCACAGATACAATTTTTGCCCTCAAAACTGAAATGTGGAAATAACTTTAGACACCCCCTGTTGGGAAGGGTTTTTCTGAAATGTGTTCCCTCTTAAACAATTCCCTGCATTTAGTTAGCAACCATGAAATGAGTTTAGCATAGTCTTCTCCATTATATGGAAGTGTACTACATGGAGTAAACTGTTAATAGCTAGGAACATTTGGAACTGCGTGTCATTCTCCTCACTCCCAAGTGCACAAACACTGTCTGGAGTAACGCCCTGCAGAATTCTGCCATTTCGTTCTTCATGGTCTGGCTCTCAGCTCCTAGAGCTGAACCAGCTCCCAAAACTACTGGGGTAAAAAACAGTCTCTCCGTAGCAGATATGAGGGGAAGGGCCGTCTCTCTCTGCAAACGGAATGACATTTCATGTCTCTGGGCTGCATTTATATTCCTCTAAGCACTATTACAGTGATTTTTATATTACAATAAAGGGTTATTTTAAAAGGCATTCTTCTTCCTCACACCAGCAGAGTGAATGCAGCTAGCTTTCTCCTTTGTTAATGTATTTCTTTGCAGCAAAGTCTCTGGTTCCCAGATGACACTGAAGAGGTTGAATGACAACACCTTCAGAAGGATTGTTTGTGCGTTATGCGTGGCTTGCCTCTAAATGACGCACCAGAGACAGAAAACTATCATGTCAAAGGCGTGGGGGTACAATCCTTGATCCAAGCACAACGGGATCAGGACATCGCTGCAATCATGAAAGAAAGGTGCCCCGCAAAGAGAAACTGGTTACGACGTAAACATAAATGCTGCTGAAAATGAGACGGCAGTCCCTGAAATAACAGCTTTTTCTGTTAAATTGCATGGTTTTACTACAAGAGGCATGCTTCTCTGTACTTGAAGAGAGCACAAATGAAAAGCACAGCTCCAGACAAGTTCAGCCAATCCTGAATGTTCAGCTGTGCCTTCATGGCTGTCCAGATCTGGGAGGACTCCTTGAGCTGAAGAAAGATATGGAGCAGGCAGGATGCATGTCTTTGCTGACTGAGCCAAAGCAAAGTCTCCTGGGCAAGCAAAAGTATTGTGCCCAATCTCTGCCCTACTCACAGTAGACTCACTCAATTGGGCTTCGAGTTAGACTAATAATGGATTTCATCCTGCTTCTCTGTTGGTCCACTTATAATACTTGGTATTCCATACCATGGTACAGCCTTTTGTGTCAGAACTGAAGCAAACTCTGTGACTTCAGTAGCCATGACTAGGGATTCCAGAGAAATCCAAGAATTTGGATATCTACGTAATCAACTCATCGCTTCTGCAGTGAATCAGCCTTCTCTTTTTGGTAACTTCCCTGACATTTACACAGATGACTTTGCTGTAGAGTAAGGACATTTCTGGAAAATATTAATGCATACATCTTCACTTCCTACATAAAACTGGAGCTGCTTCTGCATGCACAGCTTAGGACAGCTCAGTGCAATTCCCATATAATATTCACGGGCAAGAAAAAATTTCCTTCTAGATTGCATGCAAGAATTGGAGATAGGGGGAGTTGAGTGGAGGGGAGAAACTAGTAGCAGTGCAACTCATCACAGTTACTCAAGAAATGCTCTGTGTGATTGTTCTCTGCGGAACGGTCCCTGTGTGAGGAAGTACCAACACAGCAGCCAACTGAAGTCAGAAACAGCAGTAGCCAGTTACAACGACAGCAGTACATGAGTGTGTGTGTGTATACATGTTGCAGTGAGGTGTAAATATGTGTAGCTCAACATACTGATAATGCATCATTCAGGGGAAGAAAAACAAAACAAAGCAAGAGATCTTACAAACTAATGGAACTTACTTAAACAATGGCGAAATTTATGGCAGATTTCCCCACCATGCCCGTCTATTTTTAAGTGAATGGACATTGCAATCAATGACCCTGCAATGCAGGCAAAAGAAATTCACAAAATCCAGAATTCCCTAATCGCAAGCTGCAATAGATGAGATTGAACCTCAGACTGCATGAGACCAAGTTACAATGGACAGATAATACCATACCTATTGTGCAGTACAAGGGCTGACTTCAGGTCACTGGAAGAGCTACATGCAAATATCTACCCCCACACACAAGACATGTGGCATCTCCTCCAGGGACAGACAAATTTGTCAAGCTCCATTACACTCAGGTTCTCATTTTTCCATTGTTAGTTTGTTCCACCCAATCCCATCCCATTGTTAGTTTGTTCCATCGTTCTGCATTGGATGATTATTTATCTTTACCGGCACAAACAGTGGTACACATTTTAAAGCATATATTTTCCAAGCAATTTTGCAATGAAAATGTAATTTTGTATGTATTTTTCAAACATACACATTTTGCACAAACTTTGTATTTGAAAGATAATTTGGTTAAACATAAAGTGGGTACTTTCTATCATATGTGGTGGATTTGTAATAATGTGAAAACGTATTGGATTAAAATACATAGATGTATGGAGGAAATATTACAAAACCCCTTTGCTTTTAAACCTGAAGTTTTCTTGTTAGGTATCATACCAGAAGACGTTAACAGACAGGAAATGTATCTGATACTGCACCTAATCACAGCGGCGAGGATTGCATTTGCTCAATATTGGAAAAGTGAGGAACTACCCACCGATGGATTGATTGTAACACAGATCTTGGACTGCACAGAAATGGATAGATTGACTTTATCATTGAAGGAGAAAGAGGACACTGACTTCTATCGGACTTGGGATTCTTTTTATAACTGGCTGAAGAAATGGGACTTGGCGTAAACTTAGAGATGTTTTCAAATTATTATAAATTGATTTGAATTTGACTTTAGAATGTTAAAAAATATGTAGTAGGGGGTTGACGCAGTAAATCCGATGTATGTGATGTTTGATGCTTTTAGTGTTAGTTTAAAATTTTAATAAAAAATGTATAAAAAGAGAAAGAAAGAAAGATAATTTGGGTCCACATTTCTCACTCAAACTGCATTGCAATTATCATAAATGTACAGATTTCAAAGGCAAACTGCTTTGCTCTGTGGTTGCAGTTCAGGAAGTGCGAATTTGAAAAGGGAGTCAACATTTTTCTTTCTCATCCTTTGTCTCCTCATTGCATTCTTACTGAGGCACCTATCAGGTTAAAAAAAGGATGAGCCCCCTGCCTCCAACCTGTTTTAAGAAGGGAAACCACCACTTATGTAGCTCCCCTGACACACACCTCCAGAAGGCCCACCTTTTGTGATCCAGTCATCTGTTTCTCATGAGGTTCGGCATTTTCCCCCACCATGTGGGAAGTATCACTAACATAAACTAAGCCAAGTTTTCTTGCCACAGAAGGCATTTGCTAATTAACCCAGCTAATTAACACTGCTGGGCTAAATAATGATGTAGCCAAGCGATCAAGCTGCCATCCCCAATGAGACACTGGGTGAAGGGAAGAGGTTAGTGTCTATTCTTCCCACAAGGCAAACAAATGTGGAAAATTCCCTTCCACAAGTGCTTCCAAAGCAGTGCTTTCTCCCATTAAGTATTTCAAATATTACCATGATTGATGGGTAGCTTGTTTCAGTGAGCACAGATGCCTAAACTAGATAGGAAGGTGGGCTATACACAGGCTGCAAAGTATTCTTGCTGCTTGCTATACATTGCGATCTATAACACCAACCAACCAATCAGTTCCTCATTCCAAGGGCTTATGATCAACATTTCAACAAACTGAGAGGCAGAGGGATTCAGTGAATCTGAACAACTCATGGAGAACGTGGGTGTTCGGAAAGGATTTGGAGGTGAGTAGAATGAAAGTGTGGCTTCTAGATTGAGTGAGGTATTACTGCCACTCTATATGACTCTGATGTGCCCGCTGCTGGAGTATTGTGCTTAGTTCTGAGCCTCTCATTACAAGAGGGATATAGCAAGGTTGGAATCAGTGCAGTGAAGGGCCACCAGGATGGTGGCTGGTTTGCAGGGTAAGCCACATGAGCAGAGACTGAGGGATCTGTGTCTTTTCAGCCTTGAGAGGAGGAGACTCAGAGGGGACGTGTTAGTGACATAGGAGGTACATGAGGGGTGCTATGCAGAGGTGGGTCATGACCTTTTTTCCCCTGCAGTGAAGGGCAGGACACTTTCCAAAGGAGCAAAGCTCAGGGAACCAAGATTTAGGGTGGATGTCAGGAAGTACTTCCTGATGCTTAGGACCCCTAGGGTATGGAATGGGCTTCCATGGGAAGTGGTTGAATCCCGAATGGTGAGGGTGTAAGGATAGTCTGGACATGCACATGGTAGGCATCTCATGAGTAGGGCCAGCTAGAGCCAGGGGTCAGACTAGATGGCCCAGGAGACCCCTTCTGACTCACTCTGTTTCTATGAGAGAGAGGTAGCACCATGTTGCTCCCTATGTGGGAACGAAGTTCTAGCCTTAATGAACAGTGAATAAGAGTCAAACAGCTCGATCTACACTGTTTCATGGTTAGAGGAGACCCACTGAAATCAATTCAGTTTCAGTAAGTCATGATGAACAACTTAAAGTCCATTGATTCTGATGGCACCAGTCATGATTAACTATGGATCCAATGCAAGAAAGCAGATTTCATTTAAGAAAACAGATAATGTTGATACATCCACAGCTGGTAGAGTTGGAGAAAATATTGCCATTGGCAGGAGTATAATGGGAAACAAAGGCAGACAGCAAGACTGGCTGAAGCTTGAGGCAGAACAGCCAACACCCCATCCCAAGTCCCCAGATGTTTATTTAAAAGAAAAGTATTCTACATTTCCTTGTTGATGCAACAGAGGTTAACAAGAATGCATCCCATTGTTCAGAATACCTGATGGAAGTGCGGGAGTGGAGGGGAAGATTTCATGCATGGTATTTGTGGGGGGGAAAGAGCATGTTGGGAGAAAATATTCTCTGCTGTATAAATAGAATGGTTGCTTGTTATTTAGGATTGATTCTTTTATTTCCAGCCTGGATCAGTGAATACTTCCTCAACAGAGGTCTCGCCATCCAGATGTCTTGGATTATAATAGCCATCAACATCAACCAGCATGGCCAACAGCAAGAAATAATAAGAAATGTAGCCCAAAACATCTGGAGGTATCCAAGTTGAATAAGACTGGCTTATATACTTTGGTGGATTTTCTCAAGGATGCACCGGGAATTGAAAATTTAGCACTAGTAGGAAACCATTTAAAGAGAAGCCCACAACTCAGTTGTTATAAAATGAAGATGGAAAAGTGGCCAATAGAGCATGGCTTTTGCCACAATGAGCAAATTCATTATTTTTACCAGGGGAAATCATTGTAGTTCTCCAATCCCATCAATCTCAGCTAGCATGGTTGAGGATGATGGAATTTGTAGGCCAAGGCTTGGCTTCCAGGAAGGATCACAGAATCATAGAACAGTAGAGTTGGAAGAGGCCAAGAAGGCCATCAGGTCCAACCTCCTGCTAGTGCAGGACATCAAGTTACACCATCCCCCTCAGAGGACTGTCCAGTTGCATCTTGAATGCCTCTGGTTTGTGAGAGCCCACAACCTCCCTAGGCCATTGGCTCCATTGTTGCATTGCTCGAGCAGTCAGGAAAATTTTCCTGATATTAAGGTGGAATCTGGTTTCCTGTAACTTGAGTCCATTATTCAAAGATCCTGTCCTTCCTCTTTGTGATAGCCTTTCAAATACTTGCAGTGCAATCGTATCTCCCCTTAGTCTTCTCTTCACAAAGCTGAACATGCCCAGGAGGAGATACCTGCGTAATTCTGGACTCTGCTGCTTATATGAAATAGCAATTTACTATAAAATGCACTGAGCCCATTCATTTTGAATATAAACATCATGGTTACTATGTTTCAGAGGGATTATGACATATGAACCCTTGCACTATCTTTTATCTGAGAGTATGTAAGAGCGGATACATGAAATCAGAAGAGGAGTAAACTCGAGTAAAAGTTCAGCAACAACAAACGGAATGACAAACTGACAATCTGCAGACTTTTAATGATGTGCCCAATCACCTGAGATAGCTGCTGTACTTTGCTGAATTGCAGGGCTACCCTCAAGAGTGAGCAGTACTGGAGAAGGTCAAAGAGAACTGTAAACAATGCTCTAATGTATGATTGTATTTTTATGGGGGGTTTTTTGGTTGTTCTATTGTAAGCCTCCCAAAGAGCCCTATGGGCTATGGGGCAGCACACAAATGTAATAAATGAAATGAAATAGCTTCTAACTGCTACCAGAGTTGTTATTTTCACCTGCAACCCTTCCTTCCTTTCCTGATGTGTGCATTGACTGTCACTCAAAAGTCCTTATTTAAGACTGGCCCAGTTTGCATGCAGTAATGCCCCGGGTTTGCCTGTTTGTTTAACAAACAAGCCTGGGGTGGTGCAATGTGCAAACCTGGATTGTGCAGAACATGTGAGGCTGCTGGTACCCACTGCCCTATCCCTCCTGTTGTGATCTGGAGCAGTTAAACAACCTGATGCTGCAAACTAGGGACTGTGGCTTATCCCTTCCGCAACAAACCAGAGAAAGGACTGGTGCTTGTTTGGCCATCCTTGCTGCCAGTGGAAGCAATGGGGCAGCATACAATAGAAGACTGCCACCTTCCCCCTTCAGGATTGTAGTGATGCATGAACGGTGCCATAGACTTGGCTGGAAGTTAGCCCATCAGGCATCCTGTAACAAATTTTAGCTGATTGGCCTGAGTTCTGAATTCCAGGTGTCTGAACCAAGCACTGTGCCTTTGCCCAGTGCAGTCAAAGGCATGCTAGAACTGGTTCCAGAGAGGAGGGCAGCAATTTCCCCCCTCCAGGTCTATGTAATAAATTAATAGCCTACATAGAGGGGCATTAAAGCTATGCAAAAAGAGATGAAGCTTATAATTAGATTTCCCTGAGAACTTATTATGTTAGGAGAAAGCTCAGTAAATGGCACCTGCCACTGCAGAATATGTCAGGCAGGGAAAAGTCCAGCAGCAGACTGCTTGCGTGGGCATGTTGGAATGGATCTCCACAAGGCGGGGGGAGGAAATCATAAGGGCTAGTATATTTACCGTCCCTAATAGCTTTTCCCAAGAGGACTGGATGACACAAGGGCAAAACAGGGCAGCAGGCAATGTAGTGACCGGTGGCAGAGAGCATGCTTTTGCTCTGTTACACGGCCTCTGTATTTTCACTGAAGCCGAATTTCTGCACAAAATTGAAGGCTCTGGTGAGAGTGGAACACCAGAGGAATCCAAGCAAGACGAGTTCTAGTTTAATTCCACAGGGGAATTCTCAACCTTCCTCCCTGGCCCTCATGGGAAGCAGGTTCCTAGCACCAAGCAGTCAAACACCACTGGGTGTCATCTGCCTCTCATCAGCACTGCATTATTCAGATCCTCCGGCAATCCTTGGGTGGTGAAGAAACTTCTCAAGATGAGCAGAGTTGATGCCCCCATTTCGTTCCTTTCCGATTGAAATGCAACCATCTACATGGACCATGGGCTAGTTATTGTATAGAAGCTTGTTATTGTATTTGATGGGGATCAGCCGAAGCCCTCGCAAGGGCTGTATATGAACCCGATGCAGGAGTATTTTTATAACACCATTTTTCTGCATGGATATTGAGATGGCAACAAGCAAAGCAAAGCAAAACATAAGCGTCAACTGCTACTCATCCAAAAGGGTTCTGTGAATCATTCCTGAGGCAGCCTTTCAAGGAGCAAAACTCTCCTCTGAGTTTTCTGATATGAGACTGGAGACAGAAGACAGAGAAGTGATACTTAATCAAGGCCATATGGTTCCCACAAGGTGTGATTTACAAAAATGTAGAGGATAAACAAACGCTGAGAGCAGATGGGGGCATTCAGGATTTCAGGCAGTGCTTCTCCCCACCCCTCTTTGAAAGATGTCTAGCAATCAGAAGAGGAGAGTTATTATACGTGGCTCATTGTACCCTAAAGATAAAATCCCAAAATCTACAGGTCCTATATCCTTTAAAAAGTAGCATACAGGGAAAAGGAATGTATCCTCTCTACAGCAAAAGGAGAAGGGGACAGCAGAGGATGAGGTGGCTGGATGGGGTCACTGGAGAGGCGGGTGTGGGCTTGGGTGGACTCTGAGGGATGATGGAGGACAGGGGAGCCTGGAGGAATGTTATCCATGGAGTTGCGATGGGTTGGGCATGACTTTGTGACTAAACAACAATCCTCTCTACTTGGGTTAAAACTGAAGAACAGCCAACAAACAAACTCCCACATCTACTTGCAAAAGATGGACTAAGTATGTGTGATGGGCTGTCAGGATGAAAACAAGAGAAGGGTCACTGTAACCGCAGTGAAGACAACAGAGCTATGCACCAATGTGAAAATGGCAGAAGAGCAGGTTCTCAAAGGCGTGAAGGAGCCTGATCAGTTTAACTAATGTTATTTGCTTTTAGCCTAACAAATGCCATTTGCTTTCTGTATAACTGCTTGCTTTGGAGAGGAAAAAGGGAAGGCAAAAGAATGTTGATAAGGTGAGGCAAAGAGGCAGTGAGTATAGGAAGACCCCCACGCAAGGACTGGCATGCAGTGATCACACTCCCCCTGGATGCAGATAAGGGGCCTGTACAAGGCCAGGCATGCAGTGGACATGCAGACCCCGCAAGGTGATTGGGTGAAGGGTTAGGCAGACCCTGAGAGGGGATTGGGTGAGGGAACAATGGGGGCAAGATTAAGCGGAAAGAGAGAGGAAAAAAGCAGGAATGTGGGTGTGTTGCTGCCTGCCTGCGTGTAGGAGCAGTCACCCGGTGGCTTTGCTCAGCTGAATGAAGAAACTGAAGGAATCTCCGCCGGTCTGAACCTTACTGGCACTTGGTTTAGCAGGTCTGTAAGTCACGTGGCTGGCAGGGACGCCAACAGGAGTACCCACCGAGTTCAAATAGCCATACATTAAGGGATGGTCTGATGCCCTTGAGGCACCTCTGAACTGTAGCCACTGCTAGTGTTACTTAGAGTAGACCCATTGAAATGAAATGGTTTTTATTGCTAGCACTGGATACAAGTCAACAAATGTATGCATAAAATCTGAGTATCATGATAAAATTCGCTTGCTTTGAATGTTGCTTGAATGTTTTGTTTTTTCTTTCATTGTTTCTTGGGAAGGCATTCATTCAATATGAAAGTTGCATACTTGGCAGCCAACTGTGGATTCGAGGTTAAGGACCACTGGTGTAAATGTTAAGTGAGGCAGCTGCAAGTCATTCGAGAAATGTGTCTCTTCCAACTGTGTACACATGAATTTCTCTTCATTCTACTCTCAACTCCCCCCCCCCAAAAGTTGTTGAAACAACACAAACATCTGCACAGGTGTGAACCCACTTTCTTTCCACTGTCATTTTTCCAGAAAACAGGAACAGCTGCCCTTCCATCCATTTCTAACCCCCTAGCAAGCAAAGGAAGCTGTTAAGTGAAACTGACATATTCCGCAGGGGTACCTAGAAGCAATTTCCCTTTTACTCCTACATATGAATGTTGGCTAATGGCAGAAATGACCAAAATGATGATGAAGATGACAGTGACAAGTCACAATAGGTTCATCTGCCAGGGACAGAGTGTGGTATTCGAAGGGTCAGCTTGGAAACTGACGGTTAGTGTTTAAGTATGTGTGTGTGCTAAGGCTGAGGAGGACTGCAGGGAATAACCTAGAAATCAGGTATTGCACCATGGAAAGTGGACCCCTTCCCAGGAATGGGGAACTGGCTGTCATTCCAGCTTGGGGCCTGGATACCTGAAGGAACGCCTTCTTCCATATTTGCCTTCCCACCCCTTGAGATTGGCAGCAGAGGCCCTCCTCCAGGACCCCTCGGTGAGAGACATCAGGAGGCAAAGTACCTGGAGGAAGGTCTTCTCTGCTGTGGCACCCCGCCTATGGAATGCGTTCCCCAGAGAGGTCCGCCTGGCGCCATCATTATTTGTTTTTCGGCACCAGGCTAAGACCTTTTTATTTCAACAATATTTTAATAACTTTTAATATCAGCTTATAGGTTTTAATCTGCAGCCAGGGTGGATCTGGATTTTATGTGTATTATGTTTTGTTTTGTTTTATGTAAGCCGTCCTGAAGCTATGCGATGGGACGGCATACAAATGCTCTAAATGAATAAATAACACTGACATGTTTTTGCTTCTCTGGGGTTTAGAAATTGAAGGTATGCTGTCAGGGGAGCAAGAGATGATGCTAAAAAGAGAAAGCAACGGTATGTGTGTGGGGAATGAGAACTCCTATGCAGTTCAGGCATGGGGCCTTCACTCAGCAATGCCAGACGGTCCCTTTTTCATCCCTTCACCTGGCAACTTCCTCAAAAAGAAAAAAAAAAGTCAAAAGAAGTGAGAGACAACTTCTGTGGCACTTTTAAATTTCGTTTTTCTAAACCCTCTCGCTTTTACTGAGAGAGGGGGCAACACTCATGGAAAACACCATGGAAAGTATTAAAATGGAAGGCTGGCTTGACAGAGAATGGCTGGCGAATGCCTGCGGTTAGGAAGATGAAAGGAAGGCTGCAGTCTTGGATGTATCTCACTTCAGAGAGAGCCAGAGGAGAGGAAAAACAGCCAATGTTAAGTTCTAACCCAAATATGCCAGCCAGAGAAGCCTCTGCTCCGTTCCTCAGTGAGGCAGACAGAATTATCTTCCTTAGCCACTGTGCTGCCTGCAGGCAGGTCTTTGGGAAGCAAAGGGAAATAATACTAATACTAATACTAATAATAATAATAGTGTGTTATTATTGAGTACTCTCGTATTAATAATATACTGAAAAACCTGGTTCTTGTCATTACAGATCCAGTTGTAAAGTATCCAACAGGGCTGCATGCACATTGCAAAGCTTGTTAAACCCATTCATCCTTCTGAGTTTCATGGACGGACATGCATCTTTGTTCCATCGTCCACCTTTTGTGTGTGCATTTCCACACACACCCTCCCCCACAAAGCAAGAAGAAACATATCAAAAATAGTTCGCAAATGTGTGGAATCCACACGACTCCAAAGAAATTTCTTCACTGAAGAATCCGTGGGTCAGATGAATTGCAATCTGAACTTATTGGGGTCCATTTTGGATTTGTCTAACATCCTAATTAAGAGCCACTGTTTCTTAACCAGTTGTTATCCAATATTTCTCATATGTAGTGAGAATGTTAAAATGCTGCGCACCACTGCGTGTCAGTTCACCATCACCTAGTAGTGCTGCAGAACAGTCATGTCAAATATCAAATATCAAATCATGCTTCATAAGATATGGCTTAAAGGTATAAACATTTCAGTTTATGTTCAAATATTTAAAGAAAATATTTGGCCTAGTCATTGTTAGAGGCAGATCTGTTCGCTCAGCACCCATTGGGAGAGGTTCCAGAACTGTCAACAGGCACAGGATCTCAGAAGATGCTTTCCCATGTGTTTCTGCATGGACGCCATCCAAGGAGGTGCTTCTTTGTATTCTAAGCCTAAGATAATATTAGGACATTTAATAGCTGGATATTTGTGTGTTATATACCTTTAATGTGCAATGTTTGTCCAGCTATAATAATAATGACGATGGTAGTAACACTGTGAAGATGGAATTCTATACTCTTAAGCAGTGCAGTTGCTCAGAGGAGGGTTTGCTTACTACTCCATTCTTGGGCAGGAAGGTGAATGTTAAAGTCTGTGTGCTCACCATGACCATCCCCATCACAGGGCCTTTGGCAGCTGTGCTGATTCATAACAATGCAGCAGTTCTAGCCCTTTTCACTGCCGTCAAGAACAGCTCTGTGTCCCTTCAAGACCAACCCTGCCCCCTCCACAGCCCTTTGCATTAAATCAGGGAGCAGTATATCATTGCTGGGAAAATGCTTTTCCTCCCGGCTGCTGTGAGGGTTGCAGCTCAACTCAGAGGGAACAGGGAATCTGGAGAGATGGAAGATGCCAGAGGAGGTCAGCATCTGTGCTAATCGGAAATGGAAAAGAAGGAAGAAGTGCCAGTGCGTCCTTCCTGCAAGCACTGGCTTCATTCTTCCCCTGCTTTTCGACATTCCTTCCCCCACTTTGAGCTGCTTTTCCTCTGTAAGCAGTAATATAGAATCTTCTGTACCTTGTCTCTGGAGAGGAGGGGGAAAGGGAACGAAATTTGAGTGGGAAAATATATGTGAAGGAAAGCTGTACAGTTCTCTCCCCATCAGTGGTTCTTTGCTCAAGATTGCAGTCTTCCAGGGCAGGTGATTATTACAAATAAGGCCCATCTTTGCCTGGTTTGTACCATTTCATTTTGTGTGTTCATGTGGGAGGGAGTCTGACATGACTGAATGCCTTTTTTAAATAAATAAAGCAATAATACTTTAAAAAGCACCTTGATACCACTCACCAATGCCAATTTTCTCTGTGGTGGCACAGGTTATGGTTTGTTTGGTTGGTTTTGTTTTGTTTTTTGTCTCCACCCTCAGCTTGGTGGTGGAGCCCAGATGGTTTTTCCATCTCCTTGAGAATTATTTATTTGCTTCTACATTCAGTTTATATTCTGTCTTTCATTCGAGGATCCCAAGGTGGCTTATGTGATCCTCTCCTTCCCATTTTATCCTCACAACAACCCTGCAAGGCAGGCTAGTCTGAGTGACACTGACTAGCCCGAAGGTGCCTCACAATAAAGTGGGGACTTCAACCCAAGTCTCTCCAGTCCCAGTCCAAACTTTTAATCATCACACCAGTCCTCAAGGCTAGGCTTGAATCTGGCCTAGGAACCCTGAAGTCTGCTGGCATGAGGCTTCCCGAGGAAAGAAGTGAAAAGTCATCCTTCTCTCACTGAATTGGACTGTCAAAACCCTTGCCAGGATCTCGCTTGCCAGCTTTCATGAGCCCATTTCACTGGAACTGGCACTCAGCTAGCAAACAGAGCAGTCCAAAAGCTTCTCTGGTGTATCTTAATTGAAGTCAATGGACGTACACCAGGGAGAAACCCTGTCCAAGATCTCGGACTGGAGACCACAGCGAATCCAGCTGGCAAGAGAGACACGGCGGTAAAAGCAGCTCAGATCCCTGGCTCAGGAAATGGCTTTGGGGCACTAGTTTGCCTTTGGAAAGTGTCAGCACAAAACTCAAAAATGAAACAGATCCAAGGCAGATTAATATTACCACCCAGTGCATCCGTTTATTCTAAACTCTCCAATATATTGGCCAAGCAGTTCTTCTCCATCACCTCTCCTACCACAAATGTAAAGATCAGCGCTACATGTGCCCTAATATAAATATCTTGTTGACTGATTAATTAGCTGATTTTTCCCCTTCTTTTTTTTAAAGGCTACAGAAGTATGAAACAGGTGGTGCTTTGAGGGTATTTAATTAAGGTCGCTTGGACAAATAATTTATCATTGTGGAAATCATCTTAAGCATCAAATTAACATCTCAGGGTGGGGGGAGGAATCCTGATTAAAAAAAAATTCAAGGTAAGGCTCTGTTTCCAGATTATTACTCTCTGTACACTCAAAACTGTGTCACAATTCACATTAGCCATTATAAGCTCCATGAGGTCTCGTCTCATGGTCCAAGAAGCCCAGGCCAAGGTAGGGCAGGCCATGCTTCTGTAGAGAAGCAAATCTGTATGTCGAACTGGCCAAACTGGAAGCCGTACTGGGTATAACAATTAAATAGAGATAGCAGTGCTCCAACTCTCTCCAGACTGATTTGAGCTTGCTATCTGCAATATCTCATTCAGCCATGAAAAAGATGGTATAAGGATTAATCTAGCAGGCTCCTGCACTTGTGAGTTTCCTTAGCAGCAAACAAACTTCCAAATGTGTGTCTATGTCTTGAAATGCTGGGGGTGGGTATTGCTTCCAATTTAATTAAATGCATAGAGACCGCACCCACAAGGACCCCTCTCCACTAGATTTCCTTGTTATTTCTGAGAATATAGGCAAGGAGAAATCAAAAAACAGGTTTTGCTGCTCTTATTATGAAATGGACACTAGAGAGGGAGGGAGGGAGGGAGGGGGGAGGGGGACAAGGAGGAGGACAGCTTCTCAACATGTTATAAATGGAGGATAGGAATTTGATTTGCCAAAAATCGGGTGTGTGTCATTGAAAAGAGGACAAAAGGGTATGCAGATTTGCATGCAATTTCCATATGCTATTTGATATGTAGAGATGATTACTATAATTTATATAGCAATATAATGCAACTGTGGAAAATTGTGACCAGGTGACTCACATGCCATGTCAATCTGCTGCTTGGGGTCTTGATCAGTAACTTCAAGGCCCAGCAATCCCTTCTTGTGGCCCAACCGTATTTGGGCTGGACAGCCATTTGGACATATAACTGCCCTTTGTAAAGAAGGACCTGTTGGCCCCCTGAATGTCTGCATGAACTTTCTCTGGGTCTCTGAAGAGGGACCTTTCTCATGATCTTGGGGATTTTCCACCTCTGCACTTCATGCCATGAACTTGATTGCATGGAGCAGGGCTCAGCACCCATTTGGGGCCATGGGCACAACCGGCCACTTGGAAACTGCCATGGGCACCATCACAAAATGAGCACTATGAAAGCCAGGGCAAAGGACAAAAGACCTGCCAAAATCATGCATGGAAAGCAGGTGTTGGTCTGAGTCCCAACATGCAACACACCTCGTTGATGTGAGGGGGAGTCCTTTACCCCAAGTCTCAAGTCTTTACTTTCAAGTCCAAGTCAAGTCTCAAGTTGTTGCAAGAAATTCGCAAGTCAAGGCCCTTCTTAAGGCTCAAGAGCCAATGCCCCGCCCCTGCCCCTATGGCAACTGCTGTCCTCACCTCCTTGTTCCTCCCTCCCACCACCTCCTCATGCCAAAGAGAAGAGCTTCTCCTCGCCTGGCCTCACCCAGCCCCTATTCCAAGCTCTTTCTCCCTGTCCCGTCCTGCCCTCTTGGAACCCCTTCCCTCAAACTGCCTCTGCTGTGTCCATGCCTACCTGCTAGGTTATCCGGCCTCACAGTAAGCCCTGGAGCAACTTGATTGTAAAAAATGTAGACATCTTGAGTTGAGTCAAGTCACTCACCCATTGCTCCTGAGTTGAGTTGGACTGAGGAGCGAGACGATCTACTTCAGTTCCCAACACTGCTCTTTGGAACTACATTTCTCCTCACCAACAGAAATCGGTTTCACAGCAGTCTTAGCACCAGTAAGAAAATGTGTTAGCTAAAACACTGTGAGGGGAGTCAGGCACCCTCATGGGTATCAGAAAAGGCATTTGAGGATACTTTGGTGCCTGCAGAAATCACATGGCCTGATGTAAAGTAAAACCACCCATATATTTAAATTTGGGGGCTTTCCATTTTGCCATTTAAAAATGCACAAAGCAGTGTGCAATCATAAAGCAATGGACAATTAAAATGATGTAAAATTTAAATAACTTGTGGCAAGCCAGATATGGAATTAGAAAGGCCTTTGTCTCCCAGCAACCCCTAAAATAGTAATAAGGACTAGTTAATCCACAGCATAAGACAGGAAAACAATACGTTCATCTGACATCATCATGGCTACTCGTCCACAAATCACAAGTGTTGCCACAGCCAATTGGATGAAACCGCAGTGTAGTAATCAAAGAAGCTGAGCACAATGATGGAGAACTGAAAGCATGGAAGAAAAAGAAGAAAAATATTGGTGCGTCACAGTGCTCACTAGGAGACAAAAGAGCACCAAATAGTATCGCTGAACATGAATATGTGGGAACTGTGTGATTTTCACCAAGAATGTTGATGGACGTACAGGAATGTCTGGACTCACTTTTCCATAATATAAACATTTCTGTGCACATTTTGGCAAATGTGAATACATAACTTCACAGCAGTTTGCTTATTAGTTCAGGAAGTGTGAATTAGCTAAGATTGGATTAGCCAAAAACTTGACAGATTCACTCATTCCTAATCCTTGACAAGAATCATGGGATAGTTTTGTTTTTCTAGCATGTCTTTTGCCTATATAGAACAACTTCTTGACATTTAAGATAGTTCAGGACAGGCTATTGCAGAGTAAATGAGCAGAGCAAATGACACAAAGAATAAACCCTGAGAGTATGATAGAATTTGGGGGGCTACTGATACCAGCACAGCTATTGTGTCTGTGAAATACAGGTAGACATGTGAATATTGAAATTAGAAAATAGCCTGTGCAACCTTATTTTATCATTCCTATTTCCACTGGACCTCATTAAGCAGTGAGTTACTTGCCAATACAATATTTTCTTCTGACCTTGGTACACAGCAGTGGATACCTGGGGAGCCAAATGCTAGTGCACTATTCATCTAGTCACTCTCTAATTCAGTCAAGCCTCGGTATAAAAAATCCTTTTTCCTGCAACATCACTGACTAATTCAATGAGAGGCCATCCCCCCTTGTGCTCTAACAATGTTTACTACAAGGTGACATGTGGGCATGAAAATACAGCCCGATTAAGAAGTGATTTTGCTGCAGCTCGGTTTTTGTCTTCCTTCTTTCTGCTTTCCTTCCTTGCCATTGTTCCAGTTCAGTGTAGCAATTATGTTTATTCATTATATTTAAATCAGGATAAGGGTTAGGGCTGGATTGGGTTAGAACGGTCTCCCCTGATTGTGTGCCATCATGCTGCTTTGGACTATAGCTCCCATCAGCTACACCGAGGTAAGGGAGGATGTGAGTTGTCAGCCAAGGATTCTGGAAGGCACCAGCTTATAAAAGTCTGGGTCAGAGTTGCAGGAGGAAAGCTGAATGTTAATGATGAAGCCACCAGCAATGGTTAATGAAAGTGAATGCAGGGCTGTTGAAGAAATCTGCCACAGACTCAAACTAGTGTGGCTTTCTGTGAGTCTGACCTGTGGATTCTGCAGTGGAGCAGCTTTTCCTGAGCCACACAGATTCCATGGTCTTGTGGATTAAATAAATAAATAAATAAATAGAACCACAATTTTATCCACATGTAGTTATAGGAAAACAGAGGAAAACCTCCCTCAGTGAGTGAAGATGTGACCCGTCCCACCATCAACTAACACATGCAAATAAATATACATGCGGGGGGGAGGACTGGGTATTTTGAAAGGATGTGACATTTTGGAAGTGTGCAATGCACAGCAATGCATTTGTGCAAAGTCTGATTCTGCTGGTGGGAGAATGACAAAACAGCCACTGTGAAACCCACTGGACGACTTTGGGTCAGCCCCTGCCTCTCAGCCTAACCTACCTTACCAAGACAGAAAGAAGAGGTGGCAAACATTGTAAACCTTTGAGCAACTGCTCAGGTTCCTTGCTAGCAGAGGAAATATGAGTTATAAATGCAATGAAGTCATAAAAATGCATGTGAAATGAATTTAATGAAGTTTATATGCCCCAAATTTTAGGAATGCAATTACAAGAAGCTGTGACATCTTGACTGAGATGAGCCAAGGGGTATGCTCAAGATCACTTGGCGTAAGTGAGACTCCTTTATCTATCTTGCCACATTCACCATTGCTGGTTCTACGCCAGGGACTCTGGGCCTAGAACCAGGAACACATATATATTTATTTATACAGAAATGTGCAGCCTGCTTTTCTTCTCTGGAGAGCAGTGGCTCAAAACATTAATATAGACATGAAATCCTCCATGAAAAAAATCACCAAAATATAAGCAACACCAAAGACAAAAACCAATCACTTTCATTGAGGACCCATGTGAAGACCAAAGGAGTTGGAAGGAAATGTGCTGACACACACGTGTATGTGTGTGTGTGTGTGTGTGTTGAGGGGAAGAGACTGCTGCACTTTGGGAATGTGACTTCAGCAGAATTACAACTAGTTCTCAGTGTCAGATACAGGCAAGCAGAGTAATCTGATTGCCTCTAGAGAGCTTCTAGATAACCATAGCTTTTTCCGAATCTCAGCTCTGCCTTCAGGAAATCATGCTGACGTCACAGCTGAACAAGGGCAGAAAGAGCTTGTTTTGGGAGTGCAAAATCAACCTTGGGGAAAGGGGTTCTAGAAGTGCAGAAACGAAACTACTGCTGAGAAAATACATCATATCCCAGTGGTTTCTCAGCCTCCTCATTTCAGGTGGCAATCACCAGTCCTCCTGACCCAGAGTTTGTCTCACAGAAGGCAAGCCAAGCTAATGGGAGATTCAGCAGCTTCATGGAAATAAGCCCTCCAGAGTGACTCCAAAGTAGCTGACTCCAAATCTGCCTGAGGCAGATGTCCAAAATGGGCTTGAGTTAAGGACAGCACACCTGGCATGCTTGGCAAGCAGAGCATGAGAGCATATAGGCAGTGCCGCTCCTTTCTACCACCTGGGACAGAACAAGAGGTCAACAAACAGCTTGTGATGGTGACGAGGAGGAGGGCTCAGTGGGCTCTTGCAGGGGAGGGTTGCTCCACAGGTAAGTTCAGATGTCTATCCATCTGGACTTTTTTCACCTATGCAAGAAGACCATGTCTACCCTTGAAGCTGGCCCTGCCCATGTGCTTTCAGTCCAGATGTCTTTTTGCAAAATCTCCTACCCAGGAGCAATTGGGCCTAGCTCCCTCTGAGCCGTGGGGAGCCATGCAGCGTTGCCCTCTCGCATCAGGTTTCCACATTCGACCTGCCTACTGAGTCTGAGCAGTAGCACACCAGTTGCCAAATGGAACTGAGGAGGCATCGATGTGGCCCAATCTTCTGTCATCACTGGTGGCCTCAGCCAGCTGCTGCTCCGAAGCTCGCAAGCAGCTGGCATATTCTGGGACAGCTGGCCCTCTGGAAAACTCTCTTCCTAGCCATCCATTGTTCGAGGTCAGCTCATTTGCCCCGAGGCAAAAGAATTTCAATCCCTTCATTAAGAAGCCATTGGGTAACATGCTGTAACATAAAATTAAGCCCTAAAGTCTGTTAGGAAAAGCTTCTTGACAAAGGCAGTGCACTGGACCATAACATAAGCTCTTCCCAAGAGAACCCATGAACAAGCTCCAATCACTCTGAAGAGGAAGGGAAAAAAATTAGCCTGGACACTTGACAAGAGTGGTAGGGGGAATAATAATCATTTAAACTTTGCCATTCTCTCCCTCTCTGTCTTCACTGATGTCTGCACTATAATTCTGGGCTTTTCATTATCCTGCTCTGAACCACTCTCTCTTTCACTTGCTCTGTCTCTCTGCAAAACATGAGAGCAAGAAAAAATATTCAGAAACTCCAGGGATACCAGGAAGGTATCGCAATCCTCTGGAAAGGGCAGCCCAGAGTTCTGCAGCAGCACGTGCATGTGAACAGATGCAAAAAAAGAAAAAAAAGGAGACAGTGTGGCATTATTTGCATTTTCTGGCTAGGAGGGCAATTCTTCCAGATGTTTGCACAGGAGGGGCTTCTGACTGGATTATCCAAGCTCCCTGAAGACTGTCTCCCCCACCCTGCATTAAAAGGCTTTGGAGAAAGTTCTTTTGACATTATTATTAATTATTATTATTAATACATTGCATTTATATCCCACTTTCCCCCCTCTTGATCAGGATGTAACACTGAGCTGAGCTAGCAGGTCCTGAGAGAAGAAGGGCAGGGAATGGGGCAAGGGAATATCGCATGCTCTTTTAAGGGAGAGAGGTGTGTTTCCTCCCATTCTGCAAAATGTATTACAAGGCTGTGGCTACTTTACAGGGGAAAGACTGATGTTAACTGGAACTAACGAGTCTTGAAAAAAATAGTTCTTGCAAGCAAAAAAATTCCTTGCAAGCAAGAAAGCTTTATCTGCAGTGACTTCTCTTGCTTTCCCCATTTTCCTGTCCATTAAATTTAAATAAAAAAGGGCAGGGGACAAAAATAAGTAATGTCAAAAGCATATCGAAAGGAACAGTCCCTTTCAGAAATAACAGCCCCAGCTTGTTGAACCACAATTTAGGAAACCGGGAATGAATGCCATGCCTCCATGCTCCATTTGGCCCTTTTGTTCTTCATGCACCAACTTCAGCACTTTGATCCTCGCTTGTTTAAACCCAAATTCCCTGTTCCATCTAAATTTCAGAACTGCTCCAATGTCAAATTACTAGCCAGGATCTTAAACCTCAATTTGATCCTGGATCAAGTTTCCAATGCGTAAGCTGGCATTAAACTAGAGTTCCCCCATATAGGAAGACTAGAGATTTTATGAGTTTTGTTAGGTTGTATCTAAACAATCTACTAATCCTGCCCAATGTAACGATATCAAATTTCTGATTCCAATGCTCTGTTCTTGTGGGTACATTTCACATGCTATTCTGTAACACCTGTACCTCCCAAATCCATGTATTTTTAAACAGCCAGTTTTCACTTTATAATCACACACTGCATTTTTAGGTCTACCATTTTACAAAGTGAAGAGGAGCTCATATTCAAGAAATTGAAGGCCAAGCATGCTAAATTGAAGGTCAAGCATGGGCACTTTTGAACAAGAAACTGCAAAATAAAACTTCTTTTCTTATGTTCAAACAGGTTGAATGTGAACTAGAGTTGTGGATCTAAATCTCTGTTTTCTCTTCTCTCTGGTTGTTAGAGGACTTGGTTTTTCAAGTGGTACAAAAGTACAATGAATAAAGAAGCCATCCACTTTCAATTACATCACTACTGGTCTTTTCCAAGTCACCCTCCCCCAGTCTCCATTTCCCCTCTTACAAAACGAGAGTAATAATGAATGATGTCAAACACAAATTTGTTGTGATGTCTCTAAGATACTGTCCACATTCATAATAATTATAGACAGATTGTATTCACCACAGTAGATTGAAAAGAGATTTAGATCCCAAATGAGCAACATCGGTGGCTATTTTATACATGTTGTCTGCACAGTGCTGGATACCTGCAGGGCCAGGCCACCCCCTTCTGGGAGGAAAGTGGCTGCTTCTGAATGCTGCCTTCCCTTTGGATGAAGCCAAAGAAGTATTAGCATTTTGGAAGGATGTCCTTTGCAGTTTAGGGCTCCTCTCCATTACCCTGACTCTCCCTCCCCACCATTAGGGAGTGCATTTACTCTGATTTGGGGACCAAAATCACTGTCTTCTGTTATAGCTCCTTCAGGCAGGTTCCCAGTTGGAGGCTGCCATTTCTTTTCCCCAAGCCCACAAAGGACAAGGCTACATTTTCAGCATTCCCCTAAGGAGGCTTCTTGTGAAAACGCACACATACATGGGGGGCGGGGGTGGCCTCCCGAAGCTCCAGCCACCAGTGGGCAGTGAGTTATGCTCCCCAGATTTCACTCCCTGTATCCTAAAATTTGTCAGTGGGATGGCTACCTCCCCTATCCCAAAACTTACAACATTCAAAAGGATGGTCCCCCATTAGGCATTCAACGCATCAGCATTCCTGTCATTAGACTTCATCTAAAGTGGAATTTGAACCAAATATGTCCCTTAGGTGAAATGTCTGAGATCGGAGGGAGTTATTTATTTATTTATTTATTTATTTATTTTATTGCATTTATATAGCACCCCAATAGCCCAGAGGGCTCTCTGGGTGGTTTACAAACATCAAAACCCCATCAATCCTAAACTAATAAATAAATTGACTACACTATGACTGAGTATAAAACAACCTGGTTAAGATGAATTAAAAAAATAAATATACTATTAAAATTAATTATTTTAAAATATTGGTTAAATAAAGAGGTCTTGACCTGGTGCTGAAAAGCATATAATGACAGGTCCAGGTGGACCTCTCTAGGGAGCACATTCCATAGTCGGGGCACCACTGACGAGAAAGCTCTCCTCCGAGTGCTCTTTCTCCTAACCTCTTTCAAAGAGGGTTCCCAGACGAGGAACTCTGCTGCCGATCTTAGGGGGTGGGAGGGCATATAGAGAAACAGAGTATTTCAGTACTCCCTCAGCAGGGGAATGGGGCAGAGGCAGGGCCTAAGCACAGTGGCCATTTCATGTGGACTCTTCCAGTTTCTCTGGCATTTTCAGCTGAAAGCATTCCAGTCTGCTCAGCTGGGCATGGAGTAGCCATCTACACATTGCCAGAAAGGAGCACAAGACAGGGTGGCTATTTACAGAAAATCTCCACAAGCTGACTTGTACACATAGAAACAATGACTAGAATTCAGTGAATGAGGTGCATTCTCTTTCTATAGTTAAAAACAAAGATTCAGTGATAGAAGTATCTTTGTGTGATCTTAGAGGGCAGTGCAAATGACTGAGCTTGGACTGGCAGTTCTTCAGTCAGAGGATGTCCTCAGATGGAGAACTGTCCCCTGTAAAATGGACACTTGGCCATCCTAGCTGGGAAAGATCCCCTTGGACTGGATCCTCTTATAAGTAGCTGATAGCCAGAGAAGACAACGTTGGTGTAGCTGCATGGATTTTCCAACAGCAGAATGGAGACTTGTGTGCAAGTTATTCACACATTCATACTCATGAGTACAATGTCCAAAATCATAGCAAATTTTGGAAGCCTACCAATTCAATGAACAGGCAAGTGCCAGAAAAGCAAAAGAAATATAAAAGCAAAAGCAAAAGAAAAGCAAAAGTGGAAGGGAAATCAGAACTAAAATTCTGATGGGAGAATTAGTCGCAATATTTAATGTATGGATGTTGGAGAAATCCACAAAGGATTTCAATGAACTTGGATTTCTATGAATGTGACCTCCAGAATCTGCAGTTGGATTGGTTATTTCTGAGTTGTATCAACTTTTGAAACTTTTAACTTTTGAGGGGAATTCTGCAACTTTGTGAACCAGTGTGGGATGGTGGTAAGAGTGTTGGACCAGGGACCTGGGAGATGTGGGTTCGAGTCCCCACTCGACCATGAAGCTCACTGGGTGACTTTGGGCCAGCCACAAACTCAGCCCAACCTACCACACAGGGTTGCTGTTGTGGGGATAAGATGGAGCTGCTCTGAGTGCCCCACAATGGTGGCGGGGAGGGAAATGCAATGTGATGATGATGATAACTTTGTGAATGTTCATGCTCAATGTGAATGCATTAGGAACTGTGCATTAATATGTACTTGCACACATGCACACCTGACAAACCTACTGTTGCAAATGCATACAATTTCCATTAAAAAAAAAAAAAACCTGATCCCATCAATGAGTAGATAAGACAAAAGACACCAGGTAATCTGTGAAGCTCAAATGGATTTAACAAAATCTGCCCATCAGCAAGCTAATGCGACATGTGCGGGAAGAGGGCGCCTCTACACAGACAGACAGACAGACAGACAGAACAGAATGAAGCCTGCACTGTTAGCCAGGTGTAGAGGCTTCTGCCAGGCTGCCACTGGACTATCACTGAATCTTTGTCCGATCCAGCAAGATGGCTCACATGCTCTCAATCCCCTTAAAGCCCAGAGCTCAAAGGAAACATGTTATGCCTTTAATTAAAATGAAATATTGATGCGATTTTAATGCTGATAGCCAAGACTGAACCAAATGATGATTACTTGTCAGTGCGAATCATTTATTTCACTTAAGACTTATACATTATTACAAATCTTTGGGACTACAGGCAAATGAAGAGTTTTCCTAGTCAGTAGTCTCAATCCAGAAAGAGTGAGCTGTCTTTAAGACCCATTGAAATCAAGGGCTCTTGAGACTCATTGATTTCAATGGGACTCAAGAGTACCTCATTTTCTCTAGATAGTGCCTATTAAATCTAGCCATTAAGCGCCTGCTGTAAAGCTGCTTAAGTGGAATTTATTGGGGATTCATACAGTCCAGGAAGGCACAGTGGGGGGAGTTACTTCGGGTCAGTGGGTTAACCTTCTGCATTTTGCAAAGATTATACCATTCATCTTTTCTGCTAACATCCTGTTTTAAACATTCATGAACTTTTAACACCAAAAGTATCTCTTTTGTATCCCTGGAGACCTGAGTCCATTGCCCACTTTTTCTTACTGCTGAGAACTCCTAGCTAACCGATAGGCACAAAAATTCCCTCCCACATCTCCAGATCCTTGCTCCTTGTCCCACCTTTTTCTGAGGCCACCAAGAATTCTCTTCATCCATTTATAACATCGCCTTGAAGGTATTTATAGTCTGCCACCAGAATTCCTCAGAGTCCTCCTTCCTACCTTCAGCGATAACTTTGCATTAGAACAAGGCAATAAGGATGCACATTGAGCATACCCTGAACATTTGTGTCAGCTGTTTCCTGCATTACCAAGGAAAGAATTTGGCTTTATCAAATTCTTCTTTCCCACAGCATTTCTTTTCGTTCCTACTTGGACACCTTCAGGAAGAGCAGGTGAGGATTTGACAGAAATCTCATTAGAAATGAAAAGAGGAAGAGGAAGGAGGAAGTAGTAGGTAAGGTGTCCCAATTCTTATGTCACTTCTAAAGGTCTTGAACTTCAGTTCCTTGTAACCAACAGGAATAATCACTGGGTATCAGGTGATCTGAAGGAACTAGTCTGTGAAATAGCAAAGGTGGGGAACACATCAAATAAAGGTGCAGGCTAAGGTTTAATTTGTCTTTCGAGTTTTTAAAGAAATTACTAGGTTGACTAACTAGGATTACTCAGGTTGCAGAGCTATGGGACAGCTCTGGTTATGTCAAAGAGCCTTCAGAGGTCCTGGAAAGGGAAATACTGTCCAGCCTTCAGGTGAAGTCAAATAACTTTATTTTTTAGCCTGAGTTACTTGTGTATAAAAAATATTAACATGATCAGTATGTTTTATAGTGGTAGTGGTTTCATTTGGCTAGAAGTCTGGCATGATTTGTTATTTACTGCTTCTAGCTGCTTAGCCAGGAGACCTTCTATCTATGACTAAGTAAAATTTCCCAAACCCTTCACTTTCTTGAGTAACTCTGCTTCATAGAGCCACTTCTGCTTACACCACAAAGCAAAGAAACCAACTCATGGCTCATTTTCAACAGGCTAAGTAAGGAACGTGTTTGGCTGCTCCTTCATTGGTCCCTACCAAAGCACCACTGGCCTGATGACATTGCCTTTCTTGCCTCATTTGAATGTTTGCCTGTCTGATATTTGACCCTTGGCTTTATGGTCAGAGCAGCTTCAGTCCTTAAAACCTCTCACAGTTACTTTTGAGTGTGGTAAATGCCACTGAATGTTTGTGTCTGAAAGGGAAGAGATTGTGAAGGGTATATGCACCCCAAAAGCGAGAAATGAGAGAGCTTGCAAACCAGACATGGTGTGCACACTGCAAATGCTGATTTATAGCGCTGAGTGTTGGACACAGCAGTTCTGAAGCCTGTCCCTGGCTTTTGAGCTGGGACGATTTGTTATGCCATTTGAACCCGCTTGTACAACTGAGTTCACCCTTCACAGATATGCCTACATTGGTAAGATTAGAGTTAAAATGCATTCTATTAGGAAAATCATTTGTTAAAATGTCTATTTTAGGAAAAATGTGTACAATTTATATTAGGAGAAATGCTTGCAAAATTGTTTTTGAATTTTCATGAAAACTTTTACAAAAATCTCACAGCTCAGGAAGAACCTAACATGAGATTAGAAAAAAAAACTTTTGAGAGTTTGAGATGAACCAATTAAAAGAGAGAGAGAGAGAGAGAGATGGCTAGAAACCAAACTTGACAGAATCTATCCTTGGCAACTGATTAGCCACAGGACGCAGAGTGTATAAATGTCAGAGAGAAGCTGTCCTTCTTTCCATGGATTTTCCTTTCTCGTTATCTCACTCCTTTCTCCCACTGCCTGTAAACCCTTCTTCCAGCTATCCCATGCCCAATATCACATGCCGTTTCAGCCAGGGTGCCTTGAAGCTGCATGGCTTTTTTCCTGGAGCAATAGCTTCCCGTGCCAGTCCAGAAGAGGTTTTGCTAGTTTCTCTTTGCTCTTGATCAAAACCTCACTGAGCTGTCGTGTCCTCTCTCCACCTGGCTGCATTGCTATACCTGCCAAGACCTGCAAAGAGGTAAGGGAGCAAGTAGGACAGATGGATGGGCAGCACCTGTCAAGGGTGGGGGGAAGAGACAAAAAGGGCTTCCAAGAATGGTTACCAGCCTGTAACTCTATGCATGACAATTAGGTCCCCCTGTTCTTTCAGTGTCCTCCCAGCATGCTCCCTTTCACAGTTCAGTACACTCCTTGCTTCATCCTAAAGCCTCCCTCTCCCAGAGGAGCAAGGCATCCACCACCTCTGCGGTGCAGGTGGCTGACACATTGCCATGACGCTGGGAATGAAACAGCAGGCTCCTGGTGCCGTGTTCTTCACTTATCAAGGTTACTGCCCATCAGGCCTTTGATGGGACAAGGCAGACTTTGTGTAAGGGCAGAGGTGACATTGGAAGGCAGTTTGGTGCAGGAAGCTGGAATTCTGATGAACACCACACGCTTTTTCAAGGGCTTTAATCTCTGCTCAGTCATACAAGGAAAAGGTGGCTGGGGGTGGGTGAGAAAAAGGGGGCCAAATAGGCAGGGATCACAGCATTCAGCAGGGGGTGCTGAAGAAGCATCTCTCTCTCTCTCTCTCTCTCTCTCTCTCTCTCTCTCTCTCTCTCTCACACACACACACACACACACACACACACTCACACACACACACACACACACACACACACACACACACAAAGCCTGATTGTTGTTGCCAGATGTGACTCACAAGCTACACTGGCTTCACTGAAAATGGCTTTTTACATTCTGCTCTTAGCCCAAGAGGTGTGGGTTGGGTCATTTCATACTGGAATTTGCAACCATCTCATTCCTCAAGCATCAAAGATGTTAGAAGTTGAGTGCAGATTCCCCTTCCTCTCCTATTTAAGATCAAATTTCCACTGCGGAGCATGGATTGCATCCTAAGCACATACCATATTGAGGAAATAAACCACAATAGTGTAAGTTTTGTATAGTAAAAGGAATTATTCAGAATGCCTTCCTCATAGAGTCTCTGCTAGATTAATGTGAGCCCCACCTGAACTGGCTTCTGTGTGCAAGCCAAATCTGTTTTCAGAACAAAGAAAGACCACTGCACTAGACAAGTTGATAGAGAGGGTGGCATGGCTCTGTACCGTCCCACGTCAGGGCATTAAAAGTGATGCGATGCAGTGTGCATGAGTTATTAAATATTGTCATCAATTTGAGCAGTAAGTCAGACTTTATGATTTCTTGTTATAAATTTATTTCTGTTAAGTGCTTAAAGAGCGGAAATTCAGTTAAGGGGTGAACTGCTGCTTTTGTGTCAATGGTACTCCACTATTGCTGCAGAGTGAGCAGAATGAATCAAAAGGCACAGCGAGCATGTCAGCTTGTCTTGTGAGAATATTTATTGACTAACTGAGTGTTTAAAGAAGCTACCCAAGGTGGCAATGCTATACACGTGTGGTCAGATGTAAGCGCTGTTGAATTCGATGGGCTGGTTCTATTCAGGGACTGTATGGAGCTGCCCTGGACACACGTCCCTTCAAACCCCAACTGAGCAACCCATCAAGGAGAGTTGCAGTTCGAAAGCAGAGGTGGGCAACACGCAGCCTCTGAAATGCATGCATGCCTTTCTATTTTCCCAATATTCTAATGGTTGACCTGTTTTATTGAGTGGTTTTATATTTTAACATCGGATGCTGTGCAACTGCACCTGTTACTCTTATTTCTATTTTTAATCTATTTTATTAATCCATTGTAAACCATCCCGAGATGTCTGCGATGGGACGGTATAGAAATGTTTTAAATAAATAAATACCCGAAACCCTTTTTCTGAGGTTCCCCTGGGCCTCCTCAGAATTGCCTCTGAAATCTCTGCCCACGCACAGCTGACACAGCTGTCAATGCAGCTGCAATTCTGCTCCATGCTTCCCTCTCGCTTTCCTTCTCACCTCCAGCATCTGCTGCTGCACTACTCATAAGGGGGGAAAAGTCCCCACAAGTCTTCCTTCTCCCCTCCCCAACACAGCCTTTCTCTGGGCTGCATTGTGGTGGATGCTCCATGGGTGCATCATACCCTGCCTGCATCACGGCTGCCACACCACCAACCCCTCTTCCATGGCCACCACCAAACCCTGTCTGGGAGACCTGCTGAGCATTTCTCCTGCAAAAGTTGGGTGAGATTTTCCTCCCACCCTCAATTTCTTCACCCACAAATGGGATGGATAATTTTGAGTTGGTTTTTGCTCACAACTCTACGTGGAAAGAATCTGCATGAAAACCCCTTCACTGGGGAAGGGGGTCATTCTAAAACTGGTCTGAAACCCCCCCCCCCTAAATTAATGGCAGAGAGAGCATGAGGAGGGTGGGTAGGAGTGAGCATCATGTGACATGCCAGCGATTCAGGCATTGCAGTGCCTGTAAAAACACCTAGGGTGGGTTGTCCCTAGGTCTCTGCTAGCTAAGCTTCTGTGGAAATGTATAGGTCAGACGGTTTCACTGCCATCACCTCTTGTATCTGTCATTAAACAGATTTTTCTTGCGTGCTTCCTCTTGCGTCTGCCATTGACCAGCTCTCAAGGATTTTCTTCTACTATTATTATGAGGATGATTATTCTTATTATTGCCACTCATTTCTCAGAACTGAACCAAGGCAAGTTAATGACTTCCATAAAGCAAAGAACTGCATCACTGCAGGGAAGGGGTGTGCGAATGGCATGTGTCAAAGAGGGATGAATCCAAGAAAAAAAATCCACTTCTCCTCTCTTTCAAATGCCAGGAGAAAATGTCAAAGAAATGGATTTCTTGGAAATAAGTCTGAAGTTCAAACAAATTGTCAAACATAATTTTTCAATTGCTTCTTCCCAGCAGGATAGTAAGTCTTGCATCTATTAGTTATTACAACTCTTTCCTTCTTCCTCCATCTACATTTCGCTGCTAGGCAAAGGAAAGAACCATGCCCCTCCCTCCCTTTCTTTTTTCGCACTTGAAATTAAGGGCTGCTGTCCCATGTTCAGAAATAAGCAGGTACCAGCTACGGCCTGACCCAGCTCTAGGCAGTACGCAACATGTGCAAGAATGACAGTGCACATCCAAAAATAAACCCAGCCAGTTTAAAGGATGCAGCTGAGCATCACAGAAGGAAAAGAGGCTCGATTGCACAGGAAAGTCTTTGCCTGCACACATGGAGAGACCTGCTCCTGCAGAGGGATTTCCCTTGATGGATGAGGATGAAGCTCTTTGAGGATACCACCTTACAGAAGGCTGACCTTCAGTGCCCAAGGGCTGCAGCCAGTGTTAAGTTGGTGGCTGGTGGTAGGGAATGGACACACACACACACATGCACAGAGAGAGAGAGAGAGAGAGAGAGAGAGAGAGAGAGAGAGAATACCACAGGACTTCGGCAGCTGCTTGCACTTCTCTGCTCCCAGAAACCTCATAGAGGTAGCCGTCCTGCCACTCTGCTTACACCATACAGAAAAGGTGGAGGACCTAGAGGGACATCAGAACAGGTCTACACTTCCTGGCCCCCATGAGCACAGCTTCCATTGTTCAGCCTCTTTCTCAGGGCATTTTAAACATTTATTTCATCAGTTTGCTTATGATGGTTATATACTGACAGGAGAATTGTGTGCATTGGGAACTCAGCCTATACAAGGCCAGAGGTGCAACTGTTCCTCTCTGCGGTGTATCACCCCCACATTGTTTAGTTTTGGCCCTGGTTCATTTGGACAGTTGTGCTGTTCATTGCTTCTGTGCTCTCCAGAACATTTCGTGAAAATATTATCTGCCATCCCAATCTCCTCTTATTGTTTATGTTGAGCTGCATTTTCATGATGATTTTTTCATTTCATGTTGATTGTTTCATTCATTTGGTAAGCAGCTTGATAAGCCTGAGTGCTCGATAAAAAGGGGAAAGATACTGAATGGCAGGGTATAAATTTTATGAATGAATAGTGCAACGTAGGTATGTGGAGTTTCTGAAATAAATCCTAGAAGATGCAACATGTTCTCCAGGACAAAATGGTGCTCCCCATAATGTTGCCAGTGGTCCATGGCATATGCATGTAGGATTATTATCCGTGCACCCACCAGCATTTGGAGTAACTTCTGAAAGGACAGGCAGTCTTTGCGTACACATGAGATGTACCCATTTTGGAGGCAGGAGAAAGGACAAGTAGATGTGATCCTGTTTCTATCCTCTATGAGTGTTAATCATAAAGTGTGAAGAGAGATAATGAAAACAAGCAACAAAATCTAGCAGAAGGGAAATCAAAACCTTTGAAGAAAGATACACCATATGGCATAACAAGCAAGTGGAAGTAAGTTGCAAAAACACGTTCACCCATGCAGTCATAAGGTATCTGATGGACAGATTTAAAACTTAATGTGTATTTTGTGGGGCATTCACTTTCACAATCTAAAAGTGGCTATTGTAATGAGGGTACAAAGCAAACTGGGGGAATTATAAAATTGTAGAATAGTAGAGTTGGAAGGGGCCATGAAGGCCATCAGTGTTTACCCCCTGCTGTTGCAGGACACCAAGTTACACCATCACACTCAGATGGCTGTCTGGTTTCTTTTTGAGTGACTTTTGCCTTGAATGTCTCCAGTGTGGGAGAGCTCACCACCTCTCTAGGCAGCTGGTTCCACTGTGATATTGCTCTGACAGTCAGCAATCTTTTCCTGATGTCCAATCTTAATCTGGGTTGTCACAACTTGAGCTGATTATTCCATGCCCTACACTCTGGCATCAGCAAGAAGAGATCTTGACCTTCCTCTTTGTGACAGCCTTTCAGGTACTTATGCAGGGATATCATGTCAGCCTTCTCTTCTCAAGGCCAAACACATTCAGTTCTCTCAGTCTCTCCTCATACGGCAGTGTTTCCAAACCCTGGATCATTTTTGTCTGGACCCTCTCCAACTTTGCTTCATCTTTCTTAAATTTTGTTGCCCAGGACTGGTCACAGAAGTCCAGATGGGGTCCGACTAGTGAGGAGTATAGAGGAACTACTATTTCTCATGATTTGGAAGTCATACTTCTATTAATGCAACCCTAAATAGCATTTGCCCTTTATGAGGTTGTGTCACATTACTGACTCATATTTGGCCTGTTGTCCAGAATAACTCCAAGGTCTTTTTCTTTTTCATTTCTGTTGAGCCATGTATTCCCCATCTTGTATGAAGCAGGTTCCCATCCAAATGACACCCTAAACCACAGCTCCTAATGTGATTGGAGATGTAGGATAAATCCACAGCTGCTTCAGATAACTGGATTCTTATTAATCTGACCCATAGATTCAACAATGCACAGGCTTTTTCCAAGCCAAATGGATTCCATGGACTTGTGATTTTTTCTTTCTTTCTGGATTTGTATGCAAATTTAGTTGACAAAAATATATAAAATGCAAATGGAGAGTTTTATGTATCTTTCATTTCTCTTTTGCCTCTCCTACGTAGACAGCCCCCCCCCCCCCGCCACTTCTTTGGGCTTTGCCCGTGGATCACATATGCTGAGCTAATAAAAATGCAGCAAATGTAAAGGGCCAATGCAAGGTGTGTAAATTGTGCTGTGCTTCCTTTGGGTGGACTTTTTCAAAGGGGAAGGGAGTTGAAGGCATGCACAAAGCCATCAGTTCCCAAGCTGTGCAGTTCCTATATGAAAATCAATGTTTTGTCTGTACCTATCTACCCTACATTTTCAATATCACTGCTCTATTTTCTTCCTCCCTCCCTTCCTATGCTCAGCAGTGTTTTTGTGAGTTCAGTTTTACTGAAGCAAACCCAGGGGGAGTTGATTTGTCCCATCCTGTCCCTGTTAAAGGCCTGCCTATGTACAGGTCATATATCTATCAGCTGGTAAATAGTTTGGCTTACCTTTGAGTGGAATGCATCTCACAAAGCAAGGCCATAAATAATATACCTGTCTTCCTCCTTGGACTTCGACCATCAAAGTTTGGATTATTAATTGACTTTTCTAGCTCCCTCCCAAATTATTAAAAGCTGCATTAGATTTATATATCGGTGGGCATACTTTTTCCAAGAAGATTTGCTTATTCTAGAAGACTCAGGCTTATGCTCTGCTTTGGAGTAAATGCTTCTGTTCTTATATCATTCTGGAGTCGACTCAATTAAATATGCCACATATATAATATATCATGCTAGTCTGAATCCACAGTAGGATCTGCAATGATTTTGAGGGTAATCTACCTAGAAAAAGCAGCCAGCTACCCGAGAGAGCTGCACATCACTTGACTTGATTATATAAAGAGATACACCATGAATTACATTTCCAGGCCCACATCCATCCAGCATGTTCCAGGGCCAAACAAATGCTGCTATTGACAAAAGGTTTCTACTGAACCCAGAGCAAGCCTGATACAAATAGTCCTTCACTATTTGTACAATTGCTTTTACCATCCTGGATTGCTACCAGCAGGGACCGCTGATGGCAGAGTGGGTGAAATGCAAAATAGGAGTCTGTGAGAACATGAGATAATAGACTTACATATTACTGAAGAGACGGGCAGGACTTGATCCTGGGATGCTGTTGTGGGTGGAAGCCCATTGAAATGTATCCTACACAGTTCCAGAGGGCCAATGGGACAGTAACCAAATCAGAATTGCTCCCCAGGTGTACGGTAAACAGTCCTTGGCTCAGAGATGAGAGTAGCCATGTTTCCAAACACAGCAGGTTGCCTTTTTAACTATACACTTAACATCCACATACATAATGTGTTAAGAGACCCTCATAAAAACCAGGCTGCCCAATGTTTGTGAGCTGTAATAAGGAAGACTCTTATGCAAGGTCAAGTTCCACTTGGACTTCCTTCTGCAACAGCAGTATAAAAAATAAGCAGCATCATACAGTGCGATAAGATATTGTTTCCACCTCTGCTGAGTCTCTGAGCCTGAACAAGTCACCAAGAGACTACAAACAGCTGTTGGGATGAAGAGCTGCAAGATTGGGGGAGTCCTTCGCATGATGCCCCTCCCCATGCCAGTGTTTCTCTGGTGGTGCTGCAGACCATCCCTTCTCATTGGCACGGGGCAGCAACCCTATTAAATGTTCCATGGTAGTTCTTAAGCTCTCTGTCAGATACCTGTACTGGATACCGGTACTGTTTTAAATAATTGAGGGAGCACCAGACTCAACCTTGGTGATTTTTTGCCATAACCGTTATATGCAGGTAACCCAGGAATTAGACATAGATTAACTTATCATATTTTCCATCTGAAGCCATCATGAAAGGGAGTGGCTATCTGTGTGGTAGACTAGCTGGTTTCACCATGGCACAAAAAAAGCACATGGACAGACAAACAAAAACATCACTTCATCCAAATCTGCAGTTCTACTCAAAGATCTCCACAGTCCTCCCAGTTGTGAAGCTTTTTAAGTACTTGATACAATACTACATTACAGATAACAGTAAGAACTATTGGAGGACACTCCATTAATTCTGAACTGTCCAGTCTACTTCTGATTTAAAGATTAAGAACCAAAATATGAGGCGGGGGGAGAGAGAGAGAAAGAATACAGGCACCTCAGGGTTCTCCATCAGTGTTTATCATCTGGAGAGCAGACAGAACAAGCACACAGCTCACCTGGTCAATTCTCCCTACTACAGTGAGATGGATTGCATTTCTATTTAAATTACAATAATTATTTCTCAATTTCCATTTATATGTATAAATTGCTCCATGCAAGCATTATGAACATTGCTGTCCCCTCTTTTGGTAATGTGTAAGTGACCACCCAAGGAATACTTCCAAACCTCAGGAGCAAAAAGGTGAGGAGATACCTGAACCTATTCAGGGTTCTCCCAATTCCAGCTGGCATATTTCAAGTAGGAAAACATAAACTCATTCACATTTAGCTTTGGCCAACTTTTTTTTTCCTTTTTAAACCAGGCCTACCCAAACTCACAACATCAATGCCTGGCAGGCAAAACTCAGGGCAGGACATGCTTCTGCCACTGCCATTTGAGACCCAAGCCAAGCATACTTGGCCCACCAGCCAGAATTTGTGCATGGCAGGACAGACACATCCTCCCAACTAATTCATGATTCTACTAAAGCTGGTTTAGACAGGGACAACCACATTCCCACCCCAGATTGCCACGATAGGCCAGCTGCATGGTGCTTAAATCCTGTCTCCTAGCCAGCAAGGGTGGCTTCAGAGCAATCCTCATTTAATTAGGGCTCATAAAATTATGCTAAAGCCACGCTGGACATGGAAACAGAAGAGGGCATGCAGGCTGATTTGCTGTCCCTCTAAAAACAGGGCCAGTTAGTGCTTGAACAGTTTTCTGATTACAGTTTTTTGAGCAGGGCATAAAACAGGAAAAGGAAAATGGGGGCGGGGATTGCACATGGCAAAATTTTATGTCCGGAGCATCTGGACACATTGCAGCAAGGGGTGGACAAGGGGTGATGCTGGTGACTTAAAAGTTGCAATTTAAAGCCAGGCAATCCGTGTGATGAGATGGTTAAGTCAGCGTTGCCTCCAGATTTAAATTAGATCCACAGCACTGGTGGAATTGGTCTTCCCCACCTCGTTCTCCCCATGGCAGCCCGTTTGCTGTTCTGCAAATGTCACACAGAAGGTCCTGATGAGTGGGATGCACTGTGGTGTGTAGACCCAAAATCAAGCAGAAGGACCTTTCCTGAATGGAGACCTTCTTCTTGAAAAGGGCAAGTTCTGGACCCCAACCTCAGACCAGAAAGACCTAGGTCCAGAATCAGATCTGTGATCAGCCATGGAGATCACTGAGTGACCTTGGACCACTAATTCTCTCTCTGCCCACCCTGCTTCAAAGAATTGAGAATAGAACTGTTGCGGGTATATAATGCATGCCGCTTAGAACTCCTTTGAGGAGACATGGGATCAATACAAACAAACAAACAAACAAACGGATTTTCTTCCAAGATACCCTCATGAAGCTTTAATGTTACTCCTCAGAAACAACCTCATGGTGAAACTGAATGACTCCCATCAAGGGCACAGGATCCAAGGTTGATTAGGGGTGTCAGGGAGCCTGCAACTTTTAAAAAGTAACTTTTTGACACTTTTATTTTCTCCATTAAGCCTGACTTTAGACTAGCATTGTCACGATCCATAAACTTTCTTGGGAGTTTTTGTTATCTGTTACTTTTATTCTCAGCAATAAACACAGATGAAAAGATGTGTGTCATGCTTTCTTGATGAAGTTCAGAGTTCTTTTGCCCAAATCCTCCCAACAGATGGGATATGAACAAGGACCCCACCAATCCGTGGCTTCTTCTCTCAACTCTGAGGCTAGCATTGCCTCTTCCAAACCCTTCCTTCACAAGGTGCTTCCAGGGCTTCTCCACATCACACTGCAAAGCCACCCTCCAGCATTTCATTTCAGATTGTGCACACCGAGGGATAGTTCTGGCTGCCTCAAAAGAGAAAAACTGACGAGGCAAGCTGTGCTCATTAAAAGGTCAATTGCGAGGGAGTCTGCCAGTTTTCAACTGCTAGAAAAAACTGTAACTAAGGAGGGACACCATGAAATTGACAGGGTCAGGGCACCAGCAGAGGACATCAATATCCATCATTCAGCAAATAACCTTTCTATAACTTCTGACCTGCCCAGAGATGCTGCTTAATGGCAAGGGTGGGAGAGGAATTAAAAGAAGTAATAAGCACTTCTTGGGAAAGAAGCCCTTGCAGTTGGGATGATGCAGAAGAAAAAGAAACCTGCTTTGGTCAGAAGACAAGGGCAATGGGAGGTCCTGGGCTGGACAATCCACTTTCAGACATCCACCACTGATCCTTCCCCCTTCCCAAAGGGAGAAGTGCAGGGTTCTACAGCGGTCAAGAACGGGTGGGTGATCCCTGTGTGTGCATATGCATGAATTCAAATATGCTGGAAGGACAGGGGAAAGTCTACAATGAGTAACTAGTAGCTTGGCAGTTCAGGAGGCCAGCACTGGCTCCTGTAGGAGGCAGGAAAGACAGGGCTGACATAGCAGCAATGACTACAAGCCTGGAGAATGTACAGCAGCAGCTGCAGGTGGAAGAGCTCGGATTATTGAAGCCCATGCATGCTCTGTCCTCCTGAATTCACCAGCAGATTTCATTTCCTCTGGCCCCGAGCCAGTTTTCCCCTTCACAAACATCTCTCTCTTTTTTCTCCCTGTGATGTTTGGTTGGAAAACTCAGCTCCCATGCTAACACGACAGAAGTCCTAAAAGATGTCCCTTGCTTCTTTAATTCTGTAATGTTTTCCTCATCTCTGTCAAATGGAGGTACTCTTCATCAAGGCCCATACTCACCAAAGTGAAGAATGACTTTTGACTGTCAAAGCCCCATTCCATGACTGCAAAAGGTATTGCCCTAAGCAGTTAACAATAAAACTCCCTCCTTGCCACCACAATAAAGCATGGGACTGCAGCCACTAACCCTTGGACCAAATCTGTCCCTCTGGCCTCTTAATAGACAAGTGCAGCATTGCCCAAGAGGCAATTATCAAAGGCCTGGAAATGGGCTTGTTTATGGCTTGTTCTCCTGATACTGTTGTCAAAGTTTTCCTCCCTCATCACTGCTGCTGCAAGATGGACTGAAGGATGCCTACCTTCTATAAAATGATACAACTGAGACTCCTTAACACCTTTCTCATATAGAATGAACTAAGGAGTTTGAACATACACAAGATCAAATTGCATCTTAGAAGACATAGTTTGGAAACCCATCCTGTGCCATCCTCACATTATATACCCTCTTCTGGATTGGTTGGTTTGCCTGGATTGGTTGGTTTGATGATGTTTACTTTCCATTACTGATCACAGAGAAGCAGCAGCTAGACCACAAGGTTGTCCTTGCAGTGTCATAGCTGTGGCAGCACTGACAACAAAGGGAACAGAGGTGGACACACTGGACCATTCAAGGGTTAAATAAAGCTGAATTGCATGCACGTACCTGCAATACAGGAGCAATAATGCTTAGATGCAGACTACGTACACCAAAAACTCAGAATACATTCTGTAACAAGTAGCAAAGTTGTAATACTTAGATCCAGGGCTTCGTACAAAGAAGAACGTTACAAATAGATGAGCTTTGACCCGTGAGCTAATTAACTGGCTGACCACTACATGAGTACAGAAGTCCAACTGCTCTGCAGGAACTATGCATAAGATCCACTTGTTCCTTGTACTTGGATTCTGGCATACTAGCGTCCTCATTCCTCAGGGATCATCTGGACTCACCCAGGTCTCTTAAAATAACTTTCTGCTGCCCGTTTCTCCCTGCAATTCATGCTTTCAATAAAAAGATCTTAACCACATTCCCCAACTGGGAAATCCTCTGGAGCAGCACACAGGATGTCGGAAGGTAGAGTCATGTGACTTTGTTCATTCCAGATAGCAGCAATTATCACAGTTCCCATAAATCACAGTCAAGTCCCCCACTCCATGCCTTAAACCTTATCATCTGATAAGAACCACACTAAAATTATTGTGTGAATTGGTCCTTCACTCTCACTCCCAGTAACTGCAAACATGCTCTGGCCTCTTTATTAGGGCTAGAAGATTTAATTGTTTTGATCAGAAGATTAACTAGCTAAGGCTGCAATCCCATGCATAATTACACTGTAGAAAGTTCGGTTGAACACTGTAGGACTTACTTCTGGGTAAACATCAATAGGCGTAGATTGAGCAGCAACTATACATGAAGGACACTGACTTTATTCCTTAAGATTCTTCTCATTCTGCAGTGTTTTTTTAGTTGGCAAGATATCCTTTCCTTCTCACTATACTAACCTTTGTTTGTTACCCTGCAAATTGTTTTCCATTAATGGCACAAAAAGGTGGTCAGATTTTGGTAGTGTGAATGTATATTTAAATTAGATTGAATAATCAATTTATCTTCAAAAGGCAAGTAATTAATCATTCTTTTAGCAGGGGGCACAGCTCTGTCCTGCATGGAGGTGATGTGTGATCTGGGTGTCTTCCAGGGTAACCTCCTGGACTCACACTGTAGGAGCTTGGCTAGAACACTTCACTGGCTCCACCCCAGGTATGCATATAAACTGCACATGCTAGGGAAAGCCATGTAGAAAAATGCTCCTGCCAGGGAAAGTTGTACATTTTCTTGACATTCTCTTAACCATTTGCTGATCTGCTGAATTAACTTCTCATTTTACACATGCAGAGATTCCCCCAAATTTAACCCCCCCCCAGATTTTACTTGAAGCTGTCTCATTAGCTGTTTCCTTCATTGTAGCCACAACTGTAACTCTTTGAGGACAACTGTGTCCTCACACTAGCCTTGGTGATGCCAAGGAAGCACCCTGTGGCCTTACCACACCGAGGAAGCACAACATGGTGGTGCCTAATCCATGTTATAGTGTGTGGCTACTTGTCCAAGGCCCAAGATCCATTTCACAGAAAGTAGAGCAGAGGGTTGAATGCGTCACCTGGAATTTCTATCATGTAATGTATAACAGAGAAACAAAAATGCACATGTCTGTCTTTGACACTAGGGGACTCATGTTGGTTTAACTTTGTGACATGACATTTGAACAAAAGGCTGGTGCCTTTGGAACTTCCTGGTGTCCATTTTTCTATTGCAGGGAAACAGGAAGCTGCCTTCAAAATCACTGGTCCATTTAAATCACTAGTGTGTACTAAATGGCTCTCCAGGGTATCAGAGAGGAGTTTTTCTTAATCTTGCCTGGAGATGTTCAGGACTGAATTCAGGGTCTTCTGCATGCAAAGCATGTGCTCTGCCACTAATTCACAACTGATTTCCATCTTCCTAGCCTTGCTGAAAATGTATCAGCAACTCAGCTGCAAGACTAGCACATGGCAGAGGGAAAGGCCATGTGGCTGCAAATTTTAAGGGCTAATTTGCCAGTTAATTTACTGATGCACTAATAATTGCTATCACAGCACCATACTGCTCCAACCCAGACAGAGCTGACTGTCCATGGATGGGGGGAAACAAACAGCCGCCCATGCCCAGCTCAGTTGCATATTCTCCAATGCCAGCCAATGTTTTTGCTCGCCATCTGGGCAGCAGATGTGCCCGCTTTCACTCAAGCTGAATCAATACAGGATGCGGGCCACCACAGACGTATCCTCGATTAGCACAGGTTTTATAGGGCTTTTGCTTCACCTGCAGACCCATCCCTGCCCCTCCATCCTCTTTCCTTTTGTTCGGTTCTCAATTACAATCTATTTAGTCATCTATAAAAAGTTTCACCGGCTGCCAAAGGGAGTGAAGCCGCCTGCCAGAAAACATGCAGCCGCTGCTGCTTGGCAGAAGCCCATGGAAAGTGGTGGCATCTCATTTATTTTAGAAGCAAATGAAGGGCACAGCTTAGGCATGATGGCGATGGTGATGATGATAATGCAACATGCTTAAGCAGATAACTGTGGAAGCGCTGGGATGCTTTGGAGACAGGCTGAGCACTTTGCACCATTTATACTATGTTAATCGGGCTTATCTCATGTCTGGCAACCCAGCCCTGGAGAAGCCCACCAGTCTTACCAAAATTAGGAATGCGGGAGACTCTATGTCCAGTCACAGTGCTGGAGCAGAACTGCTTACAGCACCCATCCCCACCTCTGCTGTCCACTCAATTTTTTGGCCTGCGAGCCCTGATCATCACTGGCTCAGAGGGGTGGGGTTCAGACAGCCAGAGGACATTAGACTGGGGAAACCTCTTTCAGAATGATCAGCAGTGGCAATCCAAGGGTTCAGCAAGCATCGATCCGATAGAGACGTATCAGAAATTCATTCCAGCCTTTTGTTAGATTTAATGACCGAATTCCCGTCTTTCAGACTGAACATGAGTTTGGATGCATTCTGTGGTCAAAATCTGTCCAGTTTTGAACTCGTGGTGTGATTTGTGGACTCCAGTGCGTTTGGCAACACTTGTACCTTTGAAACTGCATTAAAAAGTGTGCTTTTGGAAAATGAACACTGGATAAAGGTTGATCAATGGGAAAGAGATGCGTACATTTCAGAGATGGGCGCAACTGAGGCATGCTTAAAGAAAGACAATATACATGGATTCTTATGCATAAAGGTACACAGCAGCCTCAGCCAAAGCAATCTGGCACGCAGCTGAATCCAAATTTGCTTCAAGATGGAATTTGGAAAAATGCAGCAAGCTCAAGCTTTGCTGATTTGCGCATGCCTGCATTCAAAGGTGTATGTGGGAATGCAGCAGCTGGAAACTGGGACATTCTGCACCCCAATCAGACGCTCTGCCAGTGAGCCACTGTCTCTTCCTTGAATCTGGCCAAGATGTTTTACCCAGAGGATGTCCAAATTGGCTTTGCATTTTGCCTTAGGTGAATTTTTCCTGGTAACTTAAAAGTACAATCCATTTACAAACCATTCACTTTCACTGTCAGCATAAGTTGCCTAAGGTGACTTGGGAGAGCTTATTTCTCCGGCATCCAGTCAGACTTGTGAGAGAACACAGCCTAGTTGTTACTTCCCGTAACATGTTGAATGGAATGATGATATATTTCCTCTCTTTTAACTCTGTTCTTCCTTCTTGCAAACTCCACTGTTATTTCTAGATTTATGACCTTCTGCTGTACTTCTGTGTCTCAGTTTAGGGCATAGTGAACAGTCTTATACCAAGGCACTGCACATCTTGCCAGATAATGCCAACTCTGACTGGCAGCAGCTCCTCGGAGTCTCCTCTCTGGTCATTTGTTACCTGGGACATTGTTATCTGGGCATACATATTCCCTACCACTGAAAAATCAGAATTCAGATACTTTCCGATTATTATATTTCCTCTTGGGCAAGTTTTCATGTAAAAAAATCCAAATTCTAATGATACATATTCTGCTTCTTCCCTGAAAAAGTCCCTTTGTCAGGTTCTCTTCCCGTACCATGTTCTCCTTTAGGTAATCTGTCCATTCTGACACTTCGCTAACATGTCACTTTGGTGCTACCTTTGATTCGTGGTTGTCTTCCTGCCCCCAAAAATATACTAAACGGTTCAATCTTGTTGCTTGTGTCTCTGTAATATCTACAACATGCCTCTTTTGATGTAACAGAAACTCCTGTTCTCGCTCTCTCTTTTCTCCTCATTAACTGCTTCCAACAGTGTTTTGATCAGCTTGCATGCTTTTTCTCAAACTTCGTTCCTCAATCCCCTTTCCTCAAGGGGAGTTTTTATTTCACACACACACACACACACACACACACACACACACACACTTATACACATGTGCGACATCACTGTGACCATATTTCCCCAATGTGTTGCTTGCTTTATTGGCTTCCTCTTTCTTCCTATTGCATGCATGCTGTTTAAATATCTCCCTTTAACTTCTTAGGGTGCGATGGAGCCAGTGGCATCAGTCATCCCAGGGGCTATAGGATGTTGCAGATCTCCCTTTCTGTGGACAAAGGATGGCCTTGTAGGCCATCTGTCAGCATCTTTACAAAAGTCTGCCACTGTTGTTTCTCTATAATCAGTGGTCCAACAGTGGAAAAAGCAAGAACAGGCATTTCAAGAATGTGTTTGGGTGGCTCATGGGAAGCTTTAAATCCACAGGATCCAAAGAGATCCCCTTCTCCCAACACACCCCATAATGATATGCAGGGATGAGAGTAAAATACACCATTCCTGGACCTGGTATCCTTATTCTTCCAGCCATCCCCAACTTGTCACCCTCTCCGAACAAATGCAACAGGGCTCTGTCTTTGGAGGCTCCACTTCTTTTCCTCTGCCTGTATGATTGCTTTGCTGTACCAATGTTTTTGCTGTCCTGATGTTACTTATCTGCCCTTCTCTCTATCAGTGGCCCTTCATCCTATGGTTGCTGCTCTTGTAGGTTGTCCTCTACACAGTCTAATTCACACCCTTCATTCCCCAGGGCCATCACTCTTCTTTGTTTACTGTTCCCTTCTAGAACCATTTAGCATGTGACATCTGTCTGGTTTCTTCCTAAGTTGCACTGAATTGCCTCATGAAATGGCACACAAGGACTTGAAAAGACCACTGTGGGAAGAGACTAAGGACTGTCCAGTGCAGAGCTAGACTAAGGTCTATCCTGATTCCCACCCTGAGCAGCTTTGGGGACGCTCTCAGGCAAGAAACAGCCACACAGTTGCACTCGAGCACGCTGCTTTGTACATGGAGAGTCCATTCAGCCAGCATAGCTGAAAACCATGGATCGCCATCCCACAAAATGGGTTGCTGTGAGATCCAGGGCAGATAAAAGGAAGCACCTTCGATGATGACATTCGCTACCACAAGCTCAGTGATGACCACCAATTTGGATGGATTAAAATGGAATTATGCAAATTCATGGAGGATAAACAAAATCCATGGCTACTAGTCCTAATGGCTCTGTCCTGCTTCTTATATCAGAGACAGTATGCCTATATAGATTAATTGCTGGGGAATGCAAATGGGAAGGGAGAGCTTACACATCCTACTCGTGGGTTTTCAAGAAGCAGCTGCTTGCCCAGTGTGTGATCAGAATGCTAGACTAGAAGAACCTGGAGTCCCAGCAATGAACCTCCTCTGGGGTAAAACCTGGGACTCCAAACTCTCTCACAGTGGGCTTTTGGGGGTGGGAAGGAAATTGGGAAGGGGAGGAAACATTTTCTGTCAGCTGCTATGGAGTCCTTCTAGCTCCTTAGCCTCCTGTTCTCACACTCCAAAGCATCACACTTACGGTAGCTGGCTGTTTTGCAAGGTGGGAATTGTTTAGAGGTGACCTTTGCCTCTCTGGTCCTCCTCCCATGTGCGCAATGCCCATAATCATCCAAGCTAGGAAGGTTACAGGCAGCTGCGTTGGCTAACTATGCTATTTTGCAACCATACTCTTTGTCACCCCTCAAATTATGAACACCTTTGAAATAAGTGACTGGCATCTCTTTTACCGAAGCAGGACTGGTGGCAAAGTGCACTGACTTGCTTAACAAGGTGTAAGAATTGCACAGCAATTACCATGCAACCCAGAATGTGCCATAGGAAGAGTCCTACGAACTCCTACCAATCTTATTCTCCAGCCATTAAGCAGACACATCCGCTCCGTAAACAGCACACTGCCACCAGTTGAACTTCTCTAGAAATTGAACTGTCATTCATCAACCTCCAGTAGATGTTGTCCCCTCACCCCCTCAACAATAACCAAGGAATATAGCTGCTATTTTTGCAAAAATAACCCTAGGCCAGGGCTTATTCCATCAACTCACACCAGGGTGCCTCTACAATTGGTTCCCATAAAGAAGCCAGCAACACTGGGCTGTCTTTCCGCCGTCATGACCCCCACTGGCTCTGGAGATTCATGTGTGTGCCTCAGACAGTTGGCAAGGTGCCCAGCATGGCATCCCTAATTCCTTTCCATTGTGACCTGTGCTTCGCTTCCCTTCCCTTCCATGAAAATTAATTGGCTGCAAGTGACAGTTCTTAACCTCCACCCTGCATCCCCTTATCTCTTCCCAAGCAAACAGTGTTCCACCCCTGTGAAAAGCCACAACTCTCTACCTCCTGCCTCCACCAACTGTCCTGGACCGCCTCGGTGACACTGCTACACAGAAAGTTGTCCTGCCAACCCGCCTCCTTTCTATTTCCCCAGCATTCTTTAAGCCCTATTCATTAGTGAAATATCAGAAACCTCTGGGGCAGCAGCTTGTGCTTCTAATTCATCTTCCAAATGTATAATGAGCCAGGAGTGAAAATTTTAGGGTGAATTTAATTGACCTTTGCAACAGCATCAGGCAGATTGGCTTAAATGCTATTAAAGCATAATATAACCCAGGGAGACTGTAAGGAAGGTTATCAGAAAATCTATCAAGTTGTTGGTTGTTGTTTCTTCATGGAAAAAATTAGGGAGAAAAAAGAAAGTAAGTGGGGAGAAAGAGCAAGATGGATGGAGGTTGTCCGGGGCTGAACCACAGAGTGGCAAAGATTGAGTGTGTCTTATGCAGTCAGATGCAAATCAATATCAGTAAAGAGGGTGTGTTCTGCAGCTCATAATCCCCAATCCCAGAGGTACCTGCCTTACTTTCCTGGCCAGGGTCTAAGTAAATCATGCATTGTGGTTTTGCATTCCATGAAGGGAGTTTTTTCCAGGTGTCTTCTAGATGTGTTGGATTGCCACTTCCAGAACTCCTATGCATTGACCAAGCTGGCTGGGGCTGATGGGGGTTGTCCAAAACACATGGAGGGTACCAGGTTCAGGAAGACTGTGTGAAAGAATCAAACTGTATATGATCAGGGACCTCTACATCTGCTAATTATAGTAAGAGAGGCTTTGGATCTATAGACAGTCAACTGAAATTTAACTTCACTGACCGGCCACTGATGGTTTCAACCAGCAGCTATCCTGGATTCCAAGATTTCCTCATGAATTTTCAACATAGTTTGAAGTATATATTCACAATTTTGAGGACTAGAAGGTGATATACTCAGGAATTGATTAGGAATATCCTAATTCTTCTGGGACCACATGGAATCCTGGCAGAAACACAAACCTTGTCCAGTCCAGATCAGAGAATCTATGCCGTTTTCTTGTCTTCCAAGTGGTTCCTGAATACAGAAAATGGCCCTATCCCATTTGCACTGGCAACAAAAGTCTATACTTTTTCCCCTGAAGATTGCCCCATGAAGAACTGGCTGGTGTTTGCTCTAGTTCACCCTGCTGGAAAAACACTAGGGGAGGGCACTATATAATTCAAGAGAATATTCACTCTCTGCATTTCCACAGACTTCTGCTCCAATTCAGGCTGTGTTTCCATGTTCCCAAGTCTCCCAGACACCAAAGGGAAGCAAAATAAAATAAAACTATAAAAGCATTTCAAAGGAAAGATAACAAGAGAAGCATTTTGGCATAAATGAGGAGGGGTGTGTGGTCTTGTGTGTTTCACATATAACGAATTCAAAAGGCCCTTTGGCATTAAGTGTGGATTAAAGTAAACAGATCCAGCTTGGGCAGAGCAAGGAGGGGGAGAGAGGGAGGGAAGAGTTAACAGTGATGTCAGGAGCAATTTTGAGCCCTGTTAGCTATTCATTTCCCACAGATCATCACCCTGTCCCCCGCTTGTTTGAAATTCTCAAGGTTTCAAGCTTCAAAGCACACCATGACTGCCTTTTGCACAGAGCTCATGGATCCATGGGGAGCCGCATCAGCAGGTTACAGCAGAGTGCTCAGAGAGGACTCCCACTGGGAGCGTCTGCCAGCTGCTGCTCCAGCAAGGACAGGAGGCTGCCAGCAGGGGGAAATCCAGTGGCTGAACAGCCCTGGACGGGGGTAGCAGATGGGCCTGGACAAGATACCAGAGTGAGGGACGGTGACGGATAGGCCCCTTTTGCATGTGGCATCATAGAACCCCCAAATATCTCTTAGAAACAGGGCGAGTCAGAAGGGGCCTCCCAGGCCATCTAGTCTGAACCCCCAGCTCCAGCCGGCTCTGCTCACGACATGCCTACCATGTCATGGCCTCAACTGCATTTGCTAGAATACTGGCTGAAGGCCAAGAATATTGGTAACATCTGATTTCAAGAATATTCTGGAGCAAATATTTGAAAATATTTCCAAGGCAAACCCTGTTAGGCCAGGATACCGACACCACCCCTTTGACCTTCAAGGATGCCTTTCAGCCCACCCCTGAAATGAAAGGAAACAGCGCAGCAGTGTGGCGAAGGTACATGCTTGAACTCAGATGGGTGGTGACAGAATCTGCCCGGTCATGAGTGGAGCCCAGCCAAGCCCAGACACAACGGTTTCTTCGTCCTCCAGACCCTGGCTAATGACTTGACAGAGCATGTCTTCATGGTCAGCCCTGGGAAAGATTTGCTGGTTGGCAATCTGAGTCAGAGGTAGCACTGGCACATAGCTTTCCTGGCTGTGGTGAGGAGTGGATGCTACCACTTCCCAGGGACAAGTGAGCCTGCTCCTAGCCCAAGAGAGCTGCTTTCAGCAAATTAAGAGGGGGAGTCTCCACTTCACAGCACTGCCTCCAAAATCCCAGTGCTGGAGCTTGGAGCTAGTCAGTGCATAACCTGCAAGTGGGGTGTGACAGAGCTCATAAGTGCTTTGATGTGACATGGTCCACTGACTGGAATTGCTCATTGATGAAGGAAAGGCACTCTGAACATTTTCAAGTATATTCGGTCATTGTGCAGAATTACTTCCAAAGCCGAGCATTTTCACTGAATGAGGGTTCTGGAGTCAAACTCAGATTATGTTCCAGACCTCTATTTAACAGGGAATGTCACAGGCACTTGACCAGCTCTTAAGAAACTCTACAGGGGCCGCACAGAGCAATGGTATAGGGGCATTGCTGTCTGTGGGTGGGGTAGAGCATGACAGAAGGAATGCCAAGTCTATGCCAGATGTGCACGAGCAGAACAGAGGGGACACTTTCCTTTTCCAATTGTTTTGTCATGCATTTATTGAATCTACACCAATCCTCAGCTCCTTAAGTTCTTGCCATGGTTTTCCTATATGTGCATCCTACATTCCTGCCTCCTGGTCTATGTAAGCTACCAAGGTCTTTCACAGGAGGTTCTGAGAGATGAACCTAAGCAGCTAAATCCTGCATCACTGGGAGCACTTTAAACAGAGGAAAGTACGTATGGGTTGGACAAGTTCTGTTCTGTAACCATTTCACACAGTTTCACACACAAGTCCATTCCATAAAGTTTCAAATGTGAACATTCACCTTTAATCTGTAGCAGGTTTCCCTAGCAAATACTCATTTTTGCACGGTGTTTGAGTCAAGAAACATCATAAAAGAGAAGTATACGATCAAAGATCAGCTGACTCCCAGTCTGAATATTGGTCCAGAGATGTACATTCAATTCTTTCCTATAAAATTTTCCCAGCCTCCCTAGAGGAAGTGATAATCTGAACTCTGCACATGCAGCACCACCACTGTTGTGGACTGAAAGGTGAACTGCAGATCTCAGCTCAGGGAACTGGTAGGGCCAATAGGGGACCATTAAGCCTGATATATCTACCGATTCCACCCTGTCTTGTGACTCTAAGAAGCTTATTTTTCCATGTTGGCTGGATCTTCACTTGAGATGATCAAGTGAGATCATCTCTGAGATCACTACTGAGCCACCTTGCTTGTCTGCCTCCATATAGAAGCCCTGACTCTTCTTAAACTTTTAAAGGGTAGCTAACCTAAGGATGTGCATATATCAGATTTTGGAGAGTTGACCAAAGTTCTCCAAAATCCATCAATGATGCCTAGGATGTTCCATCATGTGTCTGCATCATCGTCCAAGCTTTGCGCCCCCACTCCACCATTTCTGGCTGAAAACTCATGCACATTTAAGTGCATATTTTTCCAAACATACCCCTTGATTTTCAAAAGTACACATTTTCCACACACATTTCTAAAATATATGCATATAGATGCTGCCAAACATCTATTTTTTGGGGATGGATGTCAAATCACATTACAGGGTTTGACTACAGATTGATATCAAGTCTGCATTCAGACTGGAAGGTGCAAAATCAATCCTGATAAAAAATAAACCTGAATTAATTTCTCTAGTTCTCTAAGTCCATCTCTAGTTGAAACCTCGGTGACTTCTGTAGACTTCAATGAATTAGTTTGTGTGAGCAAAGTAGTATGTTTGGTGCCTCACAGCCTGGGGGATGGGGAAGGAAACAACTTGTTCTGATCAATCAATTAATTCACACAGTTTGCTTGGGACTTTGTAAGACCTTTTCTCTCTCTGCTTGAAAGGCCTTGTTCATTGAGTACTCTTGAGCAAGTTGGTTGAAGAGCTCCTTTGTCAAGCAGCCTGGAGCTCTCACTTCCTACTGTTGTTCTTTTCTCCCTGGAAGAAACTACTAAGGGGGAAAGCAAGAAGGAGATTTGCGAACGGAGCAGCCTTTCATTTGGGAGTAACTGTAAAAAGCCTGGTCATCTTCCAGTAAGAACAGAAAGTGCCCCCTTGAAAACACTTCTGCTATTAAACAAGGGAAAGACATCAGTGATCTGCATGCTGTGATGGGGCAGGGACAGCAAAATGAGCAGAAAGAAACCCGTTTCACAACATGCTGCAATAGTTTCTGTTGTAATGGAAGGGAGAAAGAAGTCACGAGCCTCTGAGTCAGAGGTAAGAAGAAGGCCGCGCCTCCTGAAAAAACAGGGCATGAGGCTATGATAATGACAGTTCTCCAAATGCAATGTGATGGGACCCGCTTCCCTCAAAAGCAGCAGGTCAGAATATAGGGCCCACCCTCTGGCATGCATGACCTGTAGGGACCACACTGAAATAACCTACATTGGACTCATTCGTAAGATCTCAGCTCTCCTTGGCCTGGTGCCTTCCAGATGTTTTGGGCTTTAACGCCCATCAGCCTTAGTGTGGCTGATGGTCAGGAAACATCTGGAGGTACTGGACTAGGAAAGTCTGGCATGTACCCTAGGAATCCATCCCATTCAAGTATTTCTAACAAGGCAGTCATGAGCAACACAACCTATCACTATCGGTCACCTCTAATTTTAGCTGAAATTTGTGAGAAATGAGGACAACTCCTATAGACACTGCTGTCCAGCATACATTGGTCATGACTAGAGGTTAAATGTTATGGTGCCTACCCATTTGCATCTGTGCATTGACTCAAAGAGCACTAACATCAACTGCACTCAGGTTACAATTAATTTGCATGCCAGTGCTTCCAGTGTGACATCCCAAGGCAAGCCATGCTAAAAGCACGCTATCACAAGAAACTGAAACAATAGCAGAAATGGTTCAATGATGAACAATAGTAATGTTCTAAATGGACAGGTGGAAATTAAATTGTCTATTAAAATGAAAGCAGGCAGTGAGAGGCCCCGCTGTACCTCTCTTGGAAGGACATTCCAGAAGTTGGGCAAAGACTGTCTCCTGGGTTCTCCTCTCTGCCATTTCAGAATAGTGTTCACAAATCAGGGTGGAGATGTAATTCTTTAAATAGTCTCCTTTTGAGATAAATATTGCAATTCATTTCTTCACTTATAGTCCTCCCCCATCTTTGGCAAAACCCCTGCATCCAGTCACTGCCCCACAACAGAGAAATTCCATGGACAACAGGGTCTGTGGTGGCTGCAGAAAACTGCACCTCTGGAATGTTTCTGTTCTGTGCTTCTGTTCAAGGCACAGGGATGCTCCGGAGAGAAAAGGCAATCACCCCTTGCTTCCTATCAGGCAGCCTGCATTTGCATCATCATCCAACCTGGCGTGTTCTTGCTGCTTCTGTGAATAAAAATACAAGCCCATAAAGTGTAATGGGCTGTGGTGATTTATTAAGTATTGGTTTAGTCTTGGGGACCTTGTGACACTGGAGACCAAGGCAGCTCCACTCCTGGTTTTACGATGCTCCCAAGACCTTTCCATGCAATTATTTCCTTGTCTCCTCACAGCCTATACATTATTCTCTCTAATAATATGTTTTCTGAAACTCCTTTCCATAAACTACTGTAGCAGGCAGCAAGAAACCATATTATTATTGATATCGTGTCACATCAGTAGTAAAATGACTTATGGAAAATGGACTGTGAATAGAGACAGTTTCAATTTAAAACATTCTGACCTTTCAGATTATTACAGAGGAGGGGAGAAAATACCCATCAAACTAGTATGCAGTCTCATCACACTTGCAAAGAAAAAGAAAAAAAGAAACAACAACAGCCAACAACCTTGGGACTGCTTTGTTCTTTTGCTCTAAGCGAGTGGTTTTTCAAGCTGGATTCTAGAAAACTCTGGGACATCAAGAAAGTTATTAAGGGTTCCTCCAGAAGAAGACCAGAAATCAGAAGCTTCTCTGAAAGACAGTCTGTGCATCAGCAGCAGCCTTCTCCTGTACTATGTAGCAGGAGTGGACTGTCAGATGTATTCTGCTTACATGCTCCGTTGATGCTTAACTTTTGGATTCATGGTTGATCGCCATGTCATCGTCACAGGTAATCTGCCTAACCTTCTCACTCTTCAATCTGGAGCAGAGCCAACACTAGCAGGAAGGATTTTGCATACAGTTTTGAATTTCATGGACAGCAGCTCTCTTGGGATATATTTTTGGGCAGAGATTGTGGTCAAAAAGGACACAGGGTGATGGGGGGGTGCTCTTTTTGCTAAGGAAACTAATTATCCCTGTCCCCACTTAGTACATTGAGGCAGGCAATGGAAGTGCCCCAGGTTCAGGTGCCAAGAAAGGAAGAATTATGCTATTGCTAGCCATGACAATGCAGCCGCTCATTCTTGCTTCTGAATAAGAGCAATGCCCCTTGGAAAAGATTGTGGCTTCATGGCGGAGCCCCAGCTTAGCATGCAGCAGGTCCCAAGGTTGATCCCCAGTGGTGGGGAAGGACTGCTGCTGCCAGCCAGACAGGAGGTAGGACTGATCTAGGTGGACCAACTCAGTATGAGGCAGCTTCACACGTTCCAAAAGTACAGTTTTGCATTTCCATTGTGAGATCTTCACCTAGCCATTCCTTCACCTTTATACCATTGCCCTGGAGTGGCTGGGATCATGTTGCCATGGAGAAAAAGCATGCTCTTCTAATGAAAAAGATAAAAAGGAGATGCATCTGAGCACTTTCCATACATTTATCCCCCCCGCCATACCCCAATTTTCTTTTCTTTTGGTGGGGAGGCAAAATTGGTACTATGGATGGATGAGTACGGAATTCATTCCATTGAGGGGTTTTGATTTTTTGCTTCGGTTTGTTCCCTAATAAATCCATAATAAAATAAATAAATAATAAAATAACATAAATAAAAGAAAGTGTATTTGGCCAGAGGAACACCTTTGGAAAATTTGCAGGAAGTCAGCACCGTGTACATTTCTAAACTATGCATGAGCCCAGCTTGGCCAGTCAACGAATATGTCCTTTACTGTGACCATCCATGCACCCATTTGAAACATGCACATGAAACTATGTGCAGATGTTTTCCACTCAAAGGAAACAGAGCTTAAATGAAGCCAGCATACCAGGATTGGTGGTAAGGAAAGCAGGACGTCCCTAGAAATAAACGAGACTGATCTGCTCATCCCTATTCATCCCTTGTTACATCTGGGCTTTCTTCTCTCCTGTCAAGACCACTCAGCCATGAAGTATCAGCATAAACATGAGCGCCCAGAATCTTCCTTTTATTCCTTGGGCTTTTTTGGTGCACCGTAGATGTGTTGGACAGCAAGGCCCAGCCTCACCCACCAGCCTTGCCAGAGGACACCAGGGTTGGAAAAGCTGAATTTATGATCACCTTTGTCTTTGCAAGGGCGTAGCTGACAAAAAGGTCTGGGTAATCCAAACATGTCCACATCTGCATTTCTGCTAGAAAGCCTTTTTCGGTGATGCAGCTACAGCAGTGCTCCAGAGGAGGGAAGAGGGGCATTCAGGAGACACAGTATAGCTCATCTCCTATTGTTTGTTTGTTTATTTAAACATTTGTATACCATCCATCATCCTGGATGGCTCCCCGGGTGGTTTACAGCATACCAATGAACTATAACATATAGAATCACAAAGTCAATACATCGGATAAAAAACGACATCAGGCCCACAATAGACCCACCACACCTAGCAAACCCAATAAGCCCACAAGAAACCCAGCATATTCCTGGCAAATGCAAGCAGGTCACTCCAGAGGTATAGCAGCAATAAAATATAAACATATAAAAGGAAAAATGGAGAGAACTGGGCATGTTCAGCCTCAGGAAGAGAAGACTGAGGGGAGATATCAAGTATCTGAAAGGCTTTCACAGAGAGGAAGGACAAGATCTCTTCTTATTCATTCCAGAGTGCAAGACACAGAATAATGGACTTGAGTTAAAAGAAACCAGATTTAGACTAGACACCAGGAAGAATTCCCTGACTGTCAGAGTGGTACGACAATGAAACCTATGGGAAGTTGTGGGCTCCCCCTCTCTGCGGACATTCAACAAGCATTTGAACTGTCATCTAAAGGGGATGGTGCGATTTAGTGTCCTGCAACAGCAGGGGGTTGGACCCCTTCTGGCACTTTCCAACTCTATGATTCTATGGTTTTAAAAAACATATAAAATAGATGAAATGTTTACCTATTAAAATATTGGGTAAACAAAAGGTTTTTCCTGGCACATAAAGCAACAGAGGGTGCCAGGTGCATCTCTTTGGGGAGCTGATTCCATAACCGGGGTGCCACAACTGGAAAGCCACCCTCTTTGCATCCTTTAGAGAGGGCTCTCTGAGAAGGACCTTGGATGCAAACCTCAAGGCCTGGGTAAGTACTTACGGGAAGAGGCACTCCTTTGGATAACTTGGCCCCAAACTGTTTACAGCTGTAAATGTAAGTGTTAGCACTTTGAATCAGGGCTGGATTTCAACTGGTAGCCAGTGCAATTTAAAGAGAACTGGTGTGTTATGGTTTTGTCAGCCATTCCCCATTAGCAGCCCAGCTGGCTTAGTTTGGACCAAATGAAGTCTCCCAACCATGTTCAAAGGTGGCTGTATGTACGGGGCATCACAACAGTCCACACAAGAACCCTGTTCTTTAGGGGGAGTGCAACTCCATCCAGAACAGGTTGAATGCTATTCAACTGGACACAGGACCTACCTAACCAACAGCAACTCTGGATTCCAGTCCATTAGTAACCCATTACCACTGATTTAGAATGACCACTGACTCACTTGGCTTAGGTGAAAAAGAGAAGTAGAGCTGAGTGTCATCTGCTTATTGATGGCATTTCAACCCATACTTCCAGGTGACCTTCCGCAATGGATTCATGTAGATGTTAAATAGCATGGGGGATAAAATAGAGCTTTGCTGTCCTGCCATGGTCCAGAGCAATAATCCCCCAGCAACATCTCCTGGAATCAACCAGTGAACTAAGAACAGAACTCAACCAGCCTATCCAGAAGGACACCGTGGTCGATGGTATTGAAAGCTGCTGAGAGCTCTAAGAGAATCGACAGGGTCCCACTCTCCCTGTCTTTCTCCTGGCAAAGTCATCCCACAAGCAACCTAGGCAGTCTCCCTTTTCAAAACAAGACCCAAATCCCAATTAACATGGATCTAGATGGTCCATGTTTATGACTTTGGACCCATCACTGACTTTCAGCTCAAAACTCTACTTTCAGGTGTTCAGTTGAAAAAGCATAGCCAAAAAGACTGAGCTGCAGGACCATGCTTAGGAGTATGTGCACCGATCCTGAACAATCCTGTTCAAAATCTCAGATACAACCATGAATTTCCAAGGGAATTGTGGGCAAGTGTCTTGCTCTCACACTCAGTTCCCAGCTACAAAGAGGACAGTATTTCTGGCCTGCCACAAACTATTATGTATTATCGTTACCTTATTGTCACTGAGATAATGCATGTGCAATCTTTCAGGGCACAGAGAAAGCGCTGTTGCTTTGAAACTGTCTGCATCATATGCTCCTAAGCATGCTTACCTAGAAGTAAGCCCCAGTGAGCTCAAGGGAAGTTGAACTTACTGGGGCTTACACGGAAAGTCTGCTTAGTATTGCAGCCCTACTGTATCATTAAAAATAATAATAAAAATAGAAATACATTGCTGACTTTTTCCTCTTATCAGTACTCCCAGGATCAGCCACTTTATTTTAAGGGAAAAGTCAGCAGAAGAGAGACAGAGCAAGAGGGAGAGAATTTTTTAAATTTGTTGTTTAGCAAAGGCAATAAAAATCACCCAAATCTCCTTTGGAAGCTTTCTGAGTTGTAAACTCACAGGCTGTGGACCAATCTTAATCTCCCTGCATGTTTATCTCAAGGCCAGTGCTAGGATGCTACTGTGGGACATATTTAATCAGGGATCAGATTTTATCTAGCCACTGGTCTGGGACCAATACTAGGAAGTGTTTATTGGTCCAGAAAGTTGAATGTACCATTCCACCCACTGAATGTCTTTGCAACAGTCTGTTTCCACTTGATGGTAACATCTGATAACTCATGAGCTGCTTGGAAGAGATTGATGGTCATGCTACATCTATGCATTTGAAAGCTGAAATTTCAGCTCCGCAATATTGTAGCAGTTTCTAGCTCCATTGCTCCCCCACCCCCATGCAGCTCCCTGGGCAGCGGCCAGAAATAATATTGTCAGGATGCAAGGAGTAATGTTTGGAGTTAGGTTGCTACTGGATTGAAACTCAAGAGTGTTGGGAAAGATATAATTACATATTCTAAACTGGCAGAAAAAGGCATTTAAGAGGCATGGTATTTATTTATGGCAATTGACAATATAAAGGGAGATTAACTATGATCCAGGAGGAATGCTGGGTTGTCTGTCTGTAGGATTTTGGAGGCTCAATTGAATACTATGAACCAAATTAATAAATCAGAACAGACTTAATCCAGACCTAGCCATTATTAGAGTAGATACAATGAAAACAATGCAACTTTACAATGCAAGTTCTTTTAATATATCTAGAAAGACAGACAGATGCCTGTAGACACACATGCACATATATAAATAATTTTCTGCAACTGTGTTGGCAGCCTGACCTCCATTTTCATCCTCCATAATGTTACAGACCTAGTATTGTTCCAGGGCATTGTGGGTGCATGGGAGGGGGGAATGGTCAAGGAGCATTCTGGGATTGGAATGTCAGCCAATGTGTCACACACAAAACATGGTGGAGATGATAAGGAGCAATTCCATAAAGTGGTATTTTGGGGCCCAGGGGTGAGGCTGAGGGAGAATGGAAGCCACTCAATATATTTTCTCAGAGAAATGTCTTCTGAGAAGTTTCAGTTCATCTTTGCTGCTGATCCATCTAGAGTGTTCCCACAGAATATGGGAATATCTTACTCCATGATGCGAGTTTCACAGCTCTTTCTTCACCCACAATCAGTTGCACCAGCAAAATGATGTGAATGCAAATGGTCTTGAAACTCCTGACCTCCAATATTAGAATTAATGTAATGTGTGACTATTCTCTGTCTTGCCTGGATAACCAGAGTCTGGGACATAAACCGTACATCTCATGGGCTCACTCCCAATGATGTTCATAAAGGTTCTGCAAAGAATTGCTCTCTTTTCTAGTGTTCAAAATTACCGAATGTGTATTATGGCCAAGGATTACAGAGGCCAGGAATTATTTAGGCTGCAAATATGTGATTATGTATTTGGCAAGACTGCTGATTCCTTGGACTATAATGACATGAGCAAGCGTGCCTGGGGCAATTTATTGTGTTGATAAGCTCCGTAAGCACAGCACATGAAACAAAGTATAGCAAAGAGGCTTATTTGAATGTGACATGGATGACCTGCAAGGAATATTAAAACCATATGATGAGTCCACTCTTAATAATATTTCTTTTCATAAGATAAATGCTTGTCTTTGCTGCAGGGATGGGGTCTCTCTCTCTCTCTCTCTGTATGTGTTGAAATATTGGTTTATCTTCTGTCTAGAATATTGCAGTCCACCAGATTCCATGATTCTTGATGTAATGAACTGCTGCAAGTCTATTGAACAATACAAAGATTCTTTCAAGCAAGTTGGACCATTTCTGGCCATCCTCTTTAGTCTAAATTGCTTGTGGTCTGGAATCGTACTTCCCCACTAGTGGCTTGTTAGAGAATATATAGTCCAGGACAACAGATAACGATGGTGGGAAGAGGATATGGCAAGCCAATATAAGGCAGGGATAGGCAGCAGTTAAAGAGATAAAAAGACAAACGGTCAATAGACGGCAAGGATGTTTTAAGGACATTACATTTCAGATGATCCAACAGAACAGTAAAAGGTGAATGAAGCTGAATTAGACCAATGGTTTATCAGCATCTAATTTCTCACTAAGGCCAAGCAGAGACTTCCCAAGAGTCCATGAGTTCAGAGAACAGTCAGATGCCTTATACTATGTCAGACCATTGATCTGGGCAGTTCAGTATTGTCTACAGTGACGGACGAGAGCTCCTCAGGGTTTCAAGAGACAGTTTCTTTCTATTGGAGATGCCAGGTATCAAAGCATCTACATTCTGTGTGCAAAGGATATGCTCTGCCACTGAATTATGACCGCTTCACCTGAAATATAGGAAACTATCTTATACCAAAGGAAGAGATGCCAGGGAGTGTGGTGGACCTTTCTGCAAGCAAATTGGATGTTCTAGCACTGAGCTATGGCCCTTTTCATTGCAAATACTGCTGAACTGTCACATTCGAAGGTTCAAGCAGAATAAAATAAAAACAACCTAGCTGGATTTGACCAAAGATCCCTTAGACAAGCAGGGCATAGAATTAGGAAGTTTAGCCTGAAAGCTCAGTCTTTCTCAGTTTACTTCCCAGTGTTCTTGTGAGGATAATTTGGAGAAGGGAACCCACATATATCACATGATTTATTACTTAAAGCATTCCTATCTTACCTTTCCTTTAACAAGTTAAAAGTAGATACCATGACCAATGGCATCAAAAGCCACCAAAAGATCCTAGAAAACAAACCAAGACCATTTGGTGTAGGTGGTTCACCTGACTTGCAAGGTCTGTTTCCCTTTGATAATTTGGTCTGAAACCTGGTTGAAATTGATCCAGATAATCATGATCATCCAGAAAAAATGCAAAACTGAGAGGCCACCATATACTCAAGCACCTTTTGTAGAACAGATCTGTCCAAAATTTATTTGGATAGACTGGGGTTGAGGAAGCTTATAGCTGGCTTTTCAGAAGAGCTGGAATCATGTGCTGAGCTTCTCTGAGAACAGTGGACTAATACAGCGACAAATAATGGAAAACCACTTCAAGCAGACCTGATGTCCATGGACATGATACTGTTTCTTAACCTAACCCATCATCTCCTGGTGTTCTTTTAGGGACAGAATTGTTCGGTTCATTGCTCCTCCCAACTCCTTGCCAGAAGAGTAGGAAGCGAATTTGATAAATAAAACCTATGTTGTATGAGGAAGGAGACATATCAGCTGTTTGCGTGTCTAAACTGGAAGTTGAAGTTCTTGGGGAAAAGACTAGTGGGACTTACAACAAATGTTGCAGCATGAAGTGCCCCTGTGCAAGATTATAGCCATTCAGCCAGTCATACCTTTTTCTAGGATACTCTATTTCATCTCATCTCCACCAGACAGCATTCTAGAGTGACTGAACATGCTCAGTCCTCACTGGGCTGGGGTTAATTCCAAAGATTTATTCCTATAGTATTGCAAACCTTGATGTTCCCCCAGGCTTACCTGTTGTTGGTGCCATTTTGGTTACTTAAAGATCCACATTTGGAAAATGAATTTGCTATTGGTGTATAATGAAAAACAGTTCTAGCTATAGCCTCTCATTGTACCAATGCATCATTGCAACATGCTCACTTTCAGGGGATCCTAGACTATGGCCAATGGTGGAATCTGAGAAAGAAAATGGTTGCCAACTGATGGAAACCTTTCACTTCATAGCTGTCAACCAGGGCTTCTTGACTTGCCCCACATTTCTCCATTAGCCTTTAGACTACTGCCCTTTCAACAGGTGTCTGAATTGCTAAGATTTCCCTTCACTGGTAGAATCACCATTCTGAGGATCATAAAAGAATTTACCGGATAATTTGCAGGAGTGTGTGGCTGTATCTGTGTTATTTGTGGAGAAGAGAAAAGGCGGAAGGCAAGGGGTATGTGTGTTGACAAAATAAATAAGTAAATAAAATCCAATCTCCATTTGGAGGTACTAAATCCCCCCCAATCTCTTTCCAGATGGCTGGGAGATTTCTCCCAGGTGGTAAATATATTATTATGAACTCATTTCACCATGAAATTGACTATTCAAAACACAGACAGAAGTTAATATATTAGGACAACCTGTCTGAAAACCTGCATTAGAGGTAAATTTATTTTTATTTAATATAAAACCTTGTAATACACATGTGACCTTCCCCTAAGCCATCCCCTAGCTGGTACATGTGTTTCAGTGTCAAGGTGAAGTGCTGTTTGCACAAGTTTCCTACCCTTCTTTGTGCAGAGCAGGCATGGGAAATTGTCCCATGGGTTAATTGCAGCCCATGGGAGTTGCCATTGGGTCCACAAAACTTCTTCCCAGCCCTTGTTACTTTTCCCTGCCCCAGTGCCAAGAGAAAGGCTGTCCCTAGTTTGCAGCAGATCAGCTGGAAGGCATGTGCAAAGTGGTGGGGGAAAGAGGAAACTGCAGGTTGACCAAGGATCTCCACAGTTTGTGGCTCAGTTCATAATCTTCGCATTGCTATTGACGCTCAGGACTCCAAGCATAGGAAATTGGAATGATTTGCAAACTGAGAGTTCTCTTGACCCTCCCCCAGTGTGCGTGCGTGCATGTGTGTGTGTGTCTGTGTGTGTGTGTGTGAAGGGACAGAGGAACTGCTTCTGCACCAGTATGTGTGTGTGTGAAGGGACAGAGGAACTGCTTCTGCAGCAGTATTTTTGGCTGTATCAAAAGTGCTCTGACATTAATGTAATCTACAGGTAGGAAACATTTGGGCTGCATTCTCATGGTAGCAGGCTATTGGAGCCCATTTGCTGATGGTAGGTGGGACAGAAGGCTGAGCATCCTTTTCTCTCTCTGCCACCCCAAATCAGAAGATGCACCATGCAAAGTGTTGATATGAGTGAAGACAGCTCTCTAAAGATTTTTCTGACATATTTGGAGATGATAGGGATTGAACCCGAGACCTTCAACATGGAAAGCTGCTAAACTGCAGCTTCACCCTCTTTTCTACAACTCTCCACCTCATTTCTGCAAATCTCTCTCTCTTTCCTTCCACTCTCTCCTTCCCTTTCTAGCTTCATAGCTCTTTGAAATTAGGCTGAAAGCTGCATTCTTCCTATGGAAGATTTAAGCACTGTTTTCCTGCAAAAGGTGAACCCCAGATCTTGTGCTTTAGGCAGAACTTTAGTGAAGGCTTTGGTTTTGTATTGGAGCACTAAGAACATAGTAAAAGGCAAAGTCACACTTCAAAGTGGAGTTTCCTCTGACAAAAGCATAACCATCAATATTTCAATGCTGCTTTGTCCCAAATCTGAAAGTCTGAGTGTCTAAATTTTAAAGAAGCTGAAGGAAAGACAAACCCAAACCCATGACTGTCAGCTTCTTTGGATTTCAGCTCTAACTCTAAACAGCATATCTGACGTCCATCTTTGCTAATCACTGAATTAATTTATTAGGCAGCAGTTAATAAGAAATTATGGGACTCTGTCTAACTAATGAGGCCACTAAAGCATTTTGTCAATCAATTATTCTGACTCAAGTAATTATTTACTTAAATAAGTATTTGCTGGAGAAAGTTATGAGTATTTTTGCTGCCACTTTGACATCATTTAGCAAATTAAAAATAAATTAACCAATGGGAGAGACTTGGGACAAATAGCGGACAGGAGAAGGAAAATGAGGCATTCTTTGATTACAACTATCTTTTGTATGCCCCCAGGCAAAGTTCACAGGAGAACAAACTAAATCCTCAAGGGAAACTGGGAATGGTAGAGAATAGAGAAATGAAGTCAGCAGTCAGTTGGAGTATTCGTAACTCCAAACACAAAAATCTCTTATTTTTGGAAGGTTGAAAATATATTTTAGCAGGTTTTAAAAGGCATGGAGGAAGCAACTTCAGTGGCAACAAAAGTCTTACAAGGCAATCATATGCATCTCTAACTGGAATTAAATCCCACTGAGTAAAATTGAGCTTATTCCCAGGTAAGTGGACATACAGTTGCAATTTTTGAGTAACACCTTTGTATCCTTTTATGCATATTTACTGCACTGGCTTAAACTTCAGCAAGGCTATTTCAGCAAGGCTATTTCCCTAATCTTTCTAAACCAGTCCATGAGATGGTATCCTACTGGTGTTTTCCCCCCAATGGCGGCTCTTCTTTACCAGAGCTTTTCCTATAATACCAAAACAATTCTTTATACAAAAACAGTGCTTTCAAGCTTACGTCCAACCTTGCATTATTCAGTATTTATTTGATATATCCCAAGTGTCTCGTGCAAACCTCACCCCTCTGAGTGGAATGGTGTGACTTGCTGTCCTGCAACAGCAGGGGATTGGACCCGGAGGCCTTCATGGCTCCTTCCAACTCTACTTTTCTATGATTGTATGAGAGCTTTGCTAGCTGTGAATGATATACAAAAGTAGTCAGACAGACAAAGCAACTGCTGATTGAAGATTTTCCCCACATGACATATCTGGCCAATACTTGGCAATTACCATCTCCTGCATTGCTATGTTTGAGCATGTGCTGGGGGCAGGTAGATTTCTGCCTTCCTAAGGCCACCAAGGAAGCCATGGCAGTGGTGAGATTTGAACTGCAATGTATGGATACATAGCCCTACATCAATCAATCAATTAATCAGCCAATCATTCTTTAGTATGCAGTCCTAGACCTGACAAAACCCATAAACATGTTTTAAAATCTAAATAAATTATATGGGCATGACTTAAAAACAAATAAGTATTATAGAACTAAGTCAAGGACCATGTTGCTCATTCTTTGTGCTGATAGAAGAAACTTGGCCACTAATGCTGTGTTGAACTTATTTGAATCAGCTTTGCTGCTGTGCTAAACAGTCTCTCCACCCAGATGTATGAGTGGCACCGGGGTGTTAATTGGAAAGGTGCAATATACACATTCACAGTGCAAATGTATTGCAAATGGGGAAGCAGACAACATGGCTAGGAGGCATTGCTTTCCATTAGTTTGAGGCTGAGGTGGGCCTGAAACCTATTCAGCTCATAGTTTGCATTCTTATCCTCAATGATAAATTAGCTCTCATTATGGAGAAGGGAGCTTTTGCACTGCAGGAACAGTTAGAAGTGTGTCAAACGAGTGCAAATTTAATTTCATGCTAAACTGCATGTGAGGTCCTCTGCTTGCCGAGTTTGCCCTAGCTTAAAATATTCCTGGTTTAATTGCATCTCTAGGTGTGGGATGGATAATCCTCATGCATGTACTACACATTCTAGAAGCAGTCAGTCAAGTCAAAGCATTCAGACCACCCCTTTCAAATTTCTCACCAATCTACACTGGGCATCTGAATGGCTCAGATAGTTTTTAAAACTTCTAGGGAGCAGCCATGCCTTACTGAGGTGGGGTGGGAGAAGATTATCATAAAAATCAAGGCAGGTTATTTCATTTTCCAGTCTGGTATGTTAATAAGGGAGGTTCTAGATGTGGCAGGCACTGAGAGAAATGGTGGTAGTGGGAGTGCCATCTCGAACCTTACCAAAGTTGTCATAAAGCTTACACAGAACACATACTTGAAGAGCTTTGAACACTGTGTAAAAACACCACAACCATACAGCTCCCAAAACTAAGTGGTCGGTGCTGCCCATTGAAATTAAAGTGGCATCTCTCCCACCCATAGGTAGACTGAGCATGCTCAGTAGCCACAAAATGTTGACTATCTATTGTAGCAAAGGTGAGGAACTTGAGGAACAATGAAATACCTACAGGAGACGATGGCATCTGAAAAGAGTGCCTAAAAGGGCAGGGCACCCAGCGACTGCAGCATTTTGCCACCACCGCCGCTCTTATTTCTAACTTTGAGTCAGAAGTTGACAGGCCTCAGTCATGGAGTCCATTCAGTGCTTTGAAGCAGGTGTTTTTGGAGGTTTCTGCAGTAAAGATACATTACCTTCCAATTCACGTGGGAAATAACACCAGCCAAGAGCAAAAAGCAGGCACTTTTTCAGATCCTCTTACCTTACATTGTCATGATGGTTGGTGCCCTCAGCATTGTACAGATGGCCCAAAATGGGGAAACCAAATGGGCTCCGTCACAGAGGTTGAAACCAATGGAATTTAATAGGTGACCATTTGCAGCCCTTTAGTCAGCCCCTAAATCTGCCATCTGGGCAACTGACTGCTGCACATTTTCAATATTTTGCCATTTTTTCCTATCTATTTCTCAACTAGAGACTTCTCCAGTAGGGGAAATGGGAGGATGCAATTAAGGTGCCAAGGCTCTTGTATCCAGTATGGACTCCAAAATGGTAGTGGTAGAGCCAACTGAAAGGCCCAGTAGCTTCAGGGACCAGAAGGAGACAACACAACCTGGTGGGGACTGCCCAAGATATCAGACTTATCAGGCATTCACATGGATTCATTGTCCTGTTCTGCCCTAGTCAGAACCGTTCACATGCTACCTGGATGTTTGCTGGTGCAATGGACCTTCTCCTCTGGACTCCAGCTCCAACAGTCTAACTGGACAGCTGTGCTGATATCTTTGCTCTGAAATCTATTACTAGTTCTGTGGGTCTACCCTAATCTTAGCCTGCCTCATGACTAGATGGGGAATCCACACCTCACTGGCAAGAGCAGCATTCTTTCTAGCTTAGGTTATGGCGTTTTTGGTTTTAGGCATGCTTTTGAAGGTATTGTTCAGCTTCCCTGTTCAGAAAAGACTGGGAGGACAAAGAGGGAGGGGTTATGTTAAATGACTCTCACTCAGATGGCTTCCATAAATCCTGACCTCACAAAGTAGCAAATAAATTCTCAACTAGGGTTTCTCTGCTACATCCCTCCTGGTTTTTATTCTCCTCCATCTCCTTTTGCTCATGGAATAAGAGATCATTAATCTAGTCAGAGGAAATGAGACTTTCACTCACATAGAAGAACCCATCTGAAGTTCACACAAAAAGTAACACATTACCTTGATACCCTGACACTGTGAAAAACGATTCTTAGGAGAGTGTCTTGCTTCTTTTTCTTTCCCTTTCTGTTATTCATTCAAGACACCAAAAAAGCAGCTGTTAGAGGTAGCCGGTATTTGCTTCACAAAGGCAGGAGAAAGTAGGAGGAGGGGCTTGAAGAGAGGCCCTGAGAAACAGTTTCTTGTTCTTCCTACAGATGCAAATGCTAATAGCATTTGACAAATCAGTAATTTGTGTGTTTTTTTAAAAAAAACATAATTCATTTAGTGTGGTGTGCTTTATTACTGTACATTTTACACATTGGTGCACAGAAGACGTTGCCAGCATTTTCTTTCTTTATTAAACAATTTTATTCTTCTCTTTTAGCAATCATTCATTCATACGAGCCGTGTAATAGCCTCAGGAGGCAGAAATGGAAAATAAAAAAGAGAAAGAATAGGTGGGGGGAGAGGGAGAGATGCACACATCAAAATTAGAAAAACAGAAATTGGGAATATGGAAGCACCAGCTGGGTAGGGCAAATAATTTATTGCAAGCAAACTCCAGTGAGCTAGAAGGCCATCACCTAACCTGGGTTAGTTGCCTTGGCAACAGTGATAATTGCAAGGTTAAGTAAATCTGCAGAATGGAGATAGATTTACCAAAGCCCCTTTGGAGAGTGGTCTGCCTCCTATTGGCTAGTGAGTGGTATTGCCTTCCATGACCAGGAAAAGATGATCTGGAAGGAGTGGGAATAAGCAGACCAAGGCAGAAATACAAGATGGTTAAGAGCACAGTTACTCAAACAACAAAAGACAAAGAAAGAACAGAAAATACATTGATGAAGATTTGAAAAATATGCATTGGCAAGAATTGGCCAACTTGGGGTGAATAAACAGCTTTCTCAGAGACTTGGGTTCAGAACTACCTATGTGGCTCTCTCAAGCCATCCCAGTGCTGTGCCATGAACTACTAGGAGGAACCACTGGCCAAATGACATGCTATCACACTATGGCTCATCTGAAACATGTAATAATTACTTCTGTACTGGAAGATCTGAAGGTTTGCCTAATCTGGTGTTACCTGTTGATGGTGCCATTTTAGTTGCATGCAGATCCACATTTGGAAAACATGTAATGATAAACAATAACATATAATGATAAACAGCTGTAGTTTATCTGGATAGACAGAGCCTAACCTAGTTACTTATGCGATGGTAACATCCCAACTACATTAGTAGAATGTGCTCTACATAGGGCTGCTTTGAAGACTGTCTGGAGCCTGCAGCTGGTCCAAAATAGGGGTAAGCATCTGGTGTTGGGTGTCAATTCACATGCCCATGTAACACCTATTTTGTATAAATTGCACTGGTTACCAGTAGAAGCCTGGGCTTGATTTAAAGTGTTTGCTTTAACATATGAAGCCCTAAATGGCTTTGGACCCGGGTACTTGAAGGACCGCCCTTTCCAGTATACTCCCACCTGCCCAATGAGATCTGGGAATGAGCTCCTTCTGAAAGAGCCATCCCTAAAGGAAGTAAAAGGAGTGGCATTTAAGAGAAGGGCCTTCTCAGTGGCTGCCCCCAACTTTGGAATGGGCTTCCTAAAGAGGACTGCCTGGTGCCATTTCTACTTTCATTTCAGCACCAGGCAAAGACCATCCTCTTTCACAGATTTTGCAAGCCCTGACTTTAACACCTGATTATAGAGCTCACTGTGCTCCAGCAGATTCCCCCTGCTCTCCTCCCCTTGTCCTTGTCCTTGTAATGTTTAATAAATTGATTTAATTGATTAATTGCAATTAATGTATTTCAATGTTGCTAGCCACTTGGAGAGCCTGTCAGGCTATTCAGTGGCATATCAATTTGAAAATAAATAAATAAACAAAATAGCCAATGCTCTAAAACTAACAAAGTGCCATGGCAACATTCTCACCATCAGGAGAACCTGGTCCATGGCTAATGGTGGCATCTGTGAAAGGAAATGCTTTCCAACTGATGGAGCACCTTTCACCTCACTCCTGGTGGAGCCGTCCCCTTCCCCAGTCTGTTGTTTTCCTTCCCACAGAATGCTGTGGAGGGTTCCCATGCCCCAGTACAAGGGATGGGCCCTGTCTAAGAAATAAGGAGGCAGGAAGTGATGGAACTGGATCTCCATGGGACTGGAGGACCTCAGTGCACTTGCCCCATGCCAAAGATTGCAGGGTACAGGCCTTCCCTGGGGCCAGTATTCTGCACTGCACCCAAAGTCACTGAAGTTCTGTTTGCATAATTTCTGAGGAAGCGTGTTTCTGAGGTTGGGGCTGGCACTCAGGTTTCTCCTATGGCTGACTGTACTCTTTCTATTGGGCATAGGATTCCTCCTTAAGTCTGCCAAAAGTTTGCTCATGAATATTTTCAGGAGAAAAGGTGGCAGTTTTGGGAAAGCTCAAATGATCCCTGAAAAATAACCTTAAGCTCATATTTTGCTGTTGCCGCAGTTAACACTTATTAACAACACCTGGCAGGAGACCGCGCCCGCGCCCGAGAACCACACCGCGCCCAAAGACCGCGCCGCGCACGCGCCCAAAGACCGCGCCGCGCACGCGCCCGAAGACCGCGTGAAGACTGCGCCGCGCCGCCGGCTCCGCCGCTACCTGACTGCCCTGCCACGCCCCTGCACACGTGGCAGGTGTGCCCGGACGGGGTGGGGCGTCGGGTGGCCGGCGGCTATAAAGCGCCGCAGGGGGGAGCGCCGGCGGGAGGAACAACACCTGGCAGGAGACCGCGCCCGCGCCCGAGAACCACACCGCGCCCAAAGACCGCGCCGCGCACGCGCCCGAAGACCGCGTGAAGACTGCGCCGCGCCGCCGGCTCCGCCGCTACCTGACTGCCCTGCCACGCCCCTGCACACGTGGCAGGCGTGCCCGGACGGGGTGGGGCGTCGGGCGGCCGGCGGCTACAAAGCACCAGCAGCGGCCGGGGCCGGCGGCCAAAGGGCGTCGGCCAAAGGGCGGTTTGCCGCCGTTTGGGGGGGCTGTTCGGGGGGGGCTAGGCTGGCCAGGGGACTTGCTCTTTTGTTGTGGCAGTCCCTTCTGTTGAACGGCCAATTTTAAATGTTTTATAATTTTAAAGTGTTTTAACTTGTTTTTATGGAGTCGTCCCTGGCCATGTTGCCGCCTGAGTTTCCTGGGGAGCGCACTGGCGCCGCCATTGGTGTGGTGATGGGCAATGGACGTAATAGCGGTGGGGGCTTAACGTGTCCGCATAGAAGAAGGAGGGACAGATGGCTGACACCTGTCCCTACTTCTGGTTTTGCTCCCAGCCAGAAGGTGCCAGGGAGTCTTGTCAGTCGCCCCTCGGGCCTGACGGTGCTGTTGTTTAATGCCAGGTCGGCCAATAACAAATCTGCCCTCATCCATGACTTGATTGTGGATGAGGGGGCCGACCTGGCCTGTATAACGGAGACCTGGGCGGGAGAGGGGGGGGATGTTGCCCTCTCTCAATTGTGCCCGCCTGGGTATATGGTCCAGCACTGTTCACGGCCGGAGGGGAGGGGAGGGGGGGTCGCTTTGGTTTATCGGGCCTCCATCACTCTCACGGGACTTCCTGTCCCTTCGAGACCAGGGCTGGAGTGTCTCTACTTGGTGTTGGGCGACCGAGACAGATTGGGGATTCTGTTGGTGTACCGTGCACCCTTCTGCCCAACAGTCTCCCTGCCTGAGCTGACGGAAACGGTCTCGGACCTGGTGTTGAGGACCCCCAGGATGCTGGTCCTGGGGGACTTCAATATCCATGCCGAGGCTAGTTTGACCGGGGCGGCTCAGGACTTCATGGCTTCCATGACGGCCATGGGGCTGTCTCAACATGTCACCGGCCCGACCCATGAACGTGGACACACTCTGGACCTGGTTTTCTCGACGGGGCAGGAAGAGGGTGGTCTGAGGGTGAGGAATTTATGCTTGACTCCCCTGTCATGGTCAGATCACTTCCTAGTGAGGTTTGTGCTCGAGAGCGACATCTCCCTCTGTAAGGGTGCAGACCCGATTGTGTGGGTCCGCCCCCGGAGCCGGATGGATCCGGAAGGATTCCTGAAGGCTCTGGGGGAGTTTCCGGCTGACAAGACGGGTGCTCCTGTCGAGGCTCTGGTTGAACTGTGGAATGGGGAGATGACCAGGGCTGTAGACACGATCGCTCCTAAGCGTCCTCTCCCACCGGGCAGAGCCCGCTCTTCCCCTTGGTACACTCCAGAATTGAGGGCAATGAAGCAGGTTGGGAGACGGCTAGAGCGTAGGTGGAGGAAATCACGTGATGAATCTGACCGAACACACTTAAGAGCCCACTATCGGGCCTATGCTGTGGCGGTGAGGGCGGCGAAAAAGAGACACTTCTCCGCTTCCATTGCCTCCTCACAATGCCGTCCGGCGGAGCTCTTTCGAGTGGTGCAAGGCCTGGTTCACCCAGGGCCAAAGGAAGAGCTGACTCCACCCTCAAAGGCCCGCTGTGACGACTTTGCCGAGCATTTTAGGGAGAAAATCGCTCAGATTCGTCACGAGCTGGATTCCACTATTGATTCAGAGGTTTTAAGGGAGACACCAACGCTGCCGTCTGGTCCAGAATTATTGGATGAATTTCAGTTATTGCGGCCCGATGATGTGGACAAGGTGCTTGGACGAGTACGTCCTACCACTTGCCTTCTGGACCCTTGCCCGTCTTGGTTAATAAAGGATTCCCAGCACGGGATTGGAACCTGGATCTTGGAAGTGGTTAACGCTTCTCTGAGGGAGGGTCGGGTGCCTGCCCCTTTAAAGGAGGCGGTAGTCCGACCGGTCCTGAAGAAGGCGTCACTGGATCCAGGGATGGCCGCTAACTATAGACCAGTGGCCAACATCCCGTTTCTGGGCAAGGTGTTAGAGCGAGTGGTGGCGGGACAACTCCAAGCACTCTTGGATGAAACTGATTATCTGGACCCATTTCAGTCCGGCTTCAGACCCGGGTACGGTACTGAATCTGCCTTGGTCGCCCTGTACGATGACCTGTGCAGGGAGAAGGACAGGGGGAGTGCGTCCCTGTTGGTTCTCCTGGACCTCTCAGCGGCTTTCGATACCATCGACCATGGTATCCTTCTGGATAGGCTGGCGGGATTGGGGGTCGGAGGCACCGCTTTGCGGTGGTTCCGCTCCTATCTCAACGACCGATTCCAGAAGGTGGTGTTGGGGGACTATGGCTCTGCGCCATGGCAGCTTTGCCATGGGGTACCGCAGGGTTCCATTTTGTCCCCTTTACTGTTCAATATCTACATGAAACCGCTGGGAGAGGTCATCAGGAGGTGTGGGCTGCGGACCCATCAGTATGCTGATGATACCCAGCTCTACCTCTCGTTTTCCACCAATCCAGGTGAGGCAGTGGCTGTACTGAACCGGTGCCTGGCCGAGGTAATGGGCTGGATGAGGGCCAATAAACTGAAGCTCAATCCAGACAAGACGGAGGTCCTGTTGGTTGGCGGTTCGGGCTTCGGAGAAGGTGACCTGAACCTTGTCCTGAATGGGGTTGCACTCCCTCCTAGGGACAAGGTCCGCAGCTTGGGAGTGCTCCTCGACCCAGAGCTTTCACTTGAAGCTCAGGTGACAACAGCGGCGAGGAGCGCTTTCCTCCAGCTTCGGCTGATTCATCAGCTGCGCCCCTACCTGGAGTACGACTGCCTTGCAACAGTGACTCATGCGCTGGTGACTTCCCGTCTTGACTTCTGTAACGCGCTCTACGTGGGGCTACCCTTGAAGACGGTCCGGATACTTCAATTGGTTCAGAATAGAGCTGCCAGGCTGCTGACGGGGACTGGACGTTATGTTCACATGACGCCAGTTCTCCGTCAGCTTCACTGGCTCCCCATTGAAGTCCGGGCCCAATTCAAGGTGTTGGTAATGACCTATAAAGCCCTAAACGGCTTGGGTCCTGGTTACCTGAAGGAGCGCTTACATCCATATTTGCCCAGTCGCCCCCTGAGATCGGCGGGAGAGGCCCTTCTCCGGGAGCCCTCCGTGAGAGAAATTAGGAGGGTGGCTACTCGGAGAAGGGCTTTCTCAGCGGTGGCGCCTAAGTTATGGAATGCGCTCCCCAGAGAGGTCCGCCTGGCGCCGTCGTTATTTGTTTTTCGGCGCCAGGCTAAGACCTTTTTATTTAAGCAACATTTTAAATGCTAAATACAATTGAATTTTATCTGGCCAGGGCGGCTTATTTTATAATGTGAGTTTTAATTAAGATTATTTTATATGGATTTTAACTTGTTTTATCTATGTTGTAAGCCGCCCCGAGGCTTCGGCGAATGGGGCGGCATAAAAATGTTTTAATAAATAAATAAATAAATAAATATTTGCAATAGTTTCTTCCCTCGCCTGGTACTTGAGCTCCAATTGCTCCAGTTTCTCCTTCCCTAAGGGATCCTGGAGAATTAGAGATCACATAGTTGATGTAATAATCCCACATGGACAATCAGATTGAGTGATATGGTGATGTCACCAAGCCAGTTCAGAATAAGAACGAAAGGTTCCTGTTCTTTTTGTGAATGGGTCAGCATGAAGCTGTTTGGATTCCGTTTTGCAGCAGTCAGTTCAGAGTGTTGACAATGCTTCCTGCACTCACTTCCCCCACGTTTGCAGCCACTCCTCCCCTCCCCTGAATGGCAGTCACTAAACAAGGGCAGTTTTTCAAGCTGAAGAGGTTTTCAGTGAACCTTCCAGCCATTGGCTCAGTCCTAGAAAGGACCCATTTTGCTCAAAGCTGCTGTTTACATTATTGTATTTCTTAGTGAGATTCAAGCCACCTTCAGTTCCTTGACTTTTTTTATAATATGAAAGGTGAGAGATGCAACAAATTGGTTTAGCTTGGTTTCCTTGCAAAGGCTTTGTCACTCAGGAATAGGAACAAAAAAGGTGGCCAACAGACAGCCTCTGTCACTAATACAACAACGAAGGAAGAGACATAAATCAATTATCTGGGTGAAACTCAGAGGCAGAAAGACAGAAGAAACACTAGTGTATACATGCACACACATCAGCAAACAGTCCACATAATCCCATTAACACAGCTGCTGTCCCTCATGGGACTACTGAGCCAAGGAAGGAAATGATAATTAAAATAAGCAAACGAAAATAGACTCAATGTTACATCTTAGGGAAGCTAAAGGCTGGTGATAGTCCACTGGGACAAAGAGAGGGGAGGGCTGGTGTCCTGGCCACAGGCACTGAGAAAGAAGTGGCAATCGGCATGTCTTCCAGCAGATGTGTGTCATGCAATGGAGGGGCTCCTTGCCTTGATGTAGGATCTGGGCCCTTCATGAGAAATATGGAAAGAGAAAGAGGTGGATTTGGATCTCTGTAGGACTGGGTTTCAGGAACTGCAAGATCTATTCCCCCATTTCACTGATTGCAGGACTGAGGCTGTTTCTGGGCCAAAAATGGTCAAATTGTCCTTAAGAACCATATCTTTAGGATCTTTATGCACTCCATCAAGATCAGCATCAAAGGTAGGTATAGTTGGGCACTTGGTGAGGACCCATATCCCTGTAGGGCCCACTGCCAAAAGCCACCTGGGGTTCCTTTGCCTCTGCACCATTACAGCCAACTTGGTCTGCTTGTTGTTCTGACCAGCCAATCAGGAGGAGGCAGCTACTGCCTTCTTCCTCATTGGCTCACTGACTGTCAAGCAAGCAAGTGGTAGCAATGAGGAGAAAGAGAAGTGGCGATGGCATTTAATGACAATGACAGGTGGAATCCCTGAAGAAAGGAACCTATTGGGAGCATCTTGCCCAAGGGCTCTTGAAACTCAGCACTGAACTTCTGAATTTCACTCATAATGATATGCACAGGAAATACATGAACAAGGGAGAAAACAATAATAAAAATACCAACTCTGTCAAATCCATATGCTTTTTTTAAGCAAAAGAAGCTAGGGCAAGCCCATAGGATTTGTGTGACTTGGGAAAAGTCAATAGCTGCTCATTTGAATCCATTGCAGATTTTTTCAGCATCCCTATATATGAAGGGAGCCCTAACAGGGTTCTCACAAAAATTCAAAACCTGTACTTGGAAGTAAGGAAAGAGTTATACAAGAAGAGATTACCTCCTTCTGTAGCATCTTAGAGGAGAAGATATTTTTTTATCCTGTCAGTAGTGTCCATGACACTAGGAGGTGAATATATACATTCCTTCTTTTAAACAAGCAACATTCCATGTTGGTATACTCTGACGCAGACTTACCAAATATGGAGATGACTGAGTTAGCTTATTCTGGCTGCACAAAACAGCCTTGTGTGTCTATTAAATAAATACTTCAGAGTTACTTGCCAACTTGCTGCACTTGACTTTGCCTAGGGAAACCTCTCTTTATACAACTCATAGTTATTAATAGTTCCAAGCAGCTGAGATCAGTGTATTAAGAGGATGATCCATTTGAAATTGTCCTGTCCTCTATATGTTGCAAACATTTCCTGCATATCAATCAACTGCAACTCCAGAATCAGCACAGTGCAGTGATAGGAACGTTGGGCTATGACTCTGGAAATGTGGGCTCTAGTTACTCGGAAACTTACTGGGTGACTTTGGGACAATTGCTGACTCTTATCCTAAGCTATCTCAAAGGCTTCTTTTGAGGCTGGAATGAAGAGGAGAACTATGAAACCACCTTGGGTACCTTGTAGGAGAAAAAAGGTAGAATATAAATGTAATGTAACAACAACTTTGGAAAGCATGTGGAGAAAAATGAAATGCTGAAGGATCAGGCTTTTCAAATTCTTTCAGAAGTATTGTTCAAACTGTGTTCCAGGACTTTGGGTTTATTTGGGAGCTTATTAGGGGTTCCTCAAGAAGAAGTTCAACCCAAGTCAACAAGTGTCTCTGAAGGACTGCCCACTACCACTAATTTTTTCCTGTAGAATTGTGAGAAGTGTTCCAAAGAGAATATCAGAACATAAGAAAATCTAGGCTGGATCAGAGCAAAGGTTCACCTAGTCCAGTACCCTGTACACATCTAGTTAGGAAAAGCTAAGAGGTGAAAGTGTGTTAGGCTCCAGAATCAGGCTGCTGACTCTTTCAGGCTGTCTCCACTCCTCATAAAAGGAACTGTGTCCAGCAGGATAATCATGTCCAAGAAATAAGGTTCAGTTGAAGCTCATTACTGCCCTTGGAACAGCTCATCTGCTGTCCATGGTGCTGAAAAGCCTGCCTCTCACTTCAACTTGTTTTCTGTACTCTGTTCTGGATTGTTTGCGTGTAGTTTTGCTTGGCTTGGCTTTGTTTCCTGCTCTTGCATCCACCTAGACTGGTTGCCTACCTCTGACCTCCCTCCTTATCAACGATCTAAGCCATAAGTCATTGCTTTCTCTCCCTCTATCTGCACCACCCCCAGTTCACAATATTCTGGCCGCAGACACAGCTCTAATATACAAATTTATAGCTATTCTAGGTTTGTATAATTTTCAACTCATGGATCATAAATTCAGAAACTACCCTGGTTAGAAAACTTTGAATATTGCAGTTGTAACTGAGGAGAGGAGGGGAAACCAGTTAATCAAGAACACCCCAAGAAGGGAGCTCTCTTGTATCGGAGCGTGCCATTTTTTCCAATCCCTTCCCAAGAGGTGAGGGAGCAGAAAGAGGGCTGCCAAATGTGCACAGGCTTGCAGCACAGTGGAACCCTCAACACATCACCATGGAGGCAGCGAGATTAAAATACAGCCACTTAATCCCCTGCAAAGCCTCTTAAGCGTTTATATCAGGGTCAGCTCAGTCAGTGCTTAGTCAACCTGCCTCTGAAAAATATCCCAATTTAGACCCTTCGGTTGACTGTCATGTCAGCTGAAATGAAGATGGGCACAGGGAGGGAGTAAAGAGGTATGTGAGCAAAGCCAAGAGCAATGTAAGTCCCATAGGCAATGGGAGCCACTATAAGGCTATCCTTCCCTTTACATCATCCCAATGCAACCTTTCTCCCTGTTTCTATCTCTCCCTCCCCCCTCCCCCTCTGCTGTGTGTGTGCATGTGTGTGTGTGTGTGTGAGAGAGAGAGAGAGAGAGACTGAGGGGGAGAGAAGTGGGAACACATTTTCTTTCTCTGCTCTAATCTCATTAAATGTACAAGGAAGATAACAGGTCAAATTCATTCAAGGGATAAGCACCTCAGTTGCATCGGAGATAAATACAGTCCAGCAGATTGTTAGATGGCATGCAAAGATATGGTGATAATTATTATCTGCTTTGGTGGTGGGAGGAATTGGGTAGTTTTTCAATATCAAGGATCTCACATTTACTGCCTGAGCTTCCCTAGACCTGTTGTAGTGAAACTGTTTTCACCAATGGGCAACAAGCTGAGACCAGAGAATGAGAGAATTCAAGCTTAGTGAGCATTCTTCTTTACTCATTTGCTGTATCTATAGGATATCATTTAACAAAGTTCTCATGGCAATAATGAAAATAAGTGGACTTTAAACAACAATAAAAGCAATGCATGATAAATATGGCACAGAAGCAGTTGTAAAGGCTAAAAGCAGCTTCATAGTAAGACAGATTAAAAGACCCTGGAACGGAGGCAACTGCCTTCAACTGAGTCAGACTAATGGTCCATCTAGCCCAGTATTGCTGACACTGGCTGGCAGCCACACTCCAGGGCTTCAGGCATGTGTTCTTCCAGCTCTATGGGTAGATGGCAGGGACTGAGCGTGGGGCATTTCTGATGTGATCTGCCACCAATTCACAGCCCTCCCTCAAAGTGACACCCAAGTCACCAGGCGAGGTCCCATGGAGAAGGCATCTCACAGCTGAACCACCACCATGGGAAAAGTCCTTTATCCCATTTGTGGATAACAGTTCTGACTCATAAGTATATACCACAATTAAATGTGTTAATTTTTGAAAGTACCACCAGGGCCTCAGTTGCTAATATACAAGCCTTGGGATCTGCTAGTGCTTTGAGCAGAGCCAGAAACTGATTATTTGAAACTCATTTTATGATATTTTAATTGCCTTTTAGTATCTGTTTTATGGATTGTTATAAACTGCCCAGAGAGCTTTGGCTGTCGGGTGGCGTGGAAATGAAACCAATAATAGTTTCATTATTTCATCATGTTTGCATGTTTGTTACCTTATTTTTTGGAAAAGCCACTGTGTGTGGGGCTGGGGGGTCAGTGAGGTATTCCACCAAATTTCTCCAGCAGGTAGAGTCACCCACCACTACCTTTTTGCAGGTAGAGATTACCATCAGCAGGGGCTGCAGTACAGCTACTTCTCTCCCCATTATCCGACTTATATTTTGTGTCTGTGCTGACATTTCAAGGAGAAACAGCAACAACTGTGTGAGAAATCTGCTCCCTATTTCACATCCTCTATGACACCTCACATCCAGCAACATTTCAGGGTACCTCTGTCCAGAGAGGGATGACAGTCACCCAAACAATAAAATATTTTGAGAAAATTCTGGAAATGGGGCTCTCATTTCTAGTACAGGTACTTAAAATTCTGCTACTCCCTTAAAAACCATATAGCAAGTATGATTGGCATAAGAGTTTTGTCCAACTCTAGGGAAGAGGTGGAGTAAATACTGTGACAAAATCTGCACTCTAAATCCCTAAACGTTTTCCTTCCACAAGAAAAACTCTTCCATCGTTTTACCTTATTCTTGGGGCTTTATGTAATTTATTTTGAATTACTTTCAGCGATATTTTTGAACCTAGCCACTACAGCTCTGAAGTAGCTGAGGGCTCTGCATGCACACGTTTCCTTTTCCTACATCTTTCTTTGTAACTTTTCATTCTCTCAGGCTGCCTGTGTGTCTGGATCTGAAAAAGCCCCATGGGAGGAATTGCACCACAATGCCTTCCCCTGGAATTCTCTTCGCACTGAAATGTGGGGAGCCAAGTTGGCTGCCACAAGAGGAGCTGATTGTTCCCACACAATCACTGGCCACATCCTACACTAGATAATCCAGGGACCCTGAACCTAGCTCATGAGAATTTACCATGTTAACTTCTCCACTGAATTTGTTTTCGAATGCTTTCTGTTTTCTACCAAATAGAATAAGAATGGTCCCCCAAACCTTGTGGGAACCCCCCCCTTTCTGGCACAGTACTACGGTGTGCACACACAAGCACTGCACTGAATTCTATTTGGCCATTCATCCAATCTAATCTGGCTTCATCTATTCTAGTTGGCAAGGGATGTCAAAGGGTCCTTTTCAGCTGACCTGAGCCTCTCTTAAGTGTGGAAATACCAGGGTTGCGTTGGATGCCTCTTCTTGGCAGCCCAATGGAGAAGGCAGCCTGCTTCACCTCACAACATCTTGCAGAATTAGCACTGGGCCTGTAGGTGTTTGGAGGATTAGGGCGAGTCCAATCAGGAGCTATGGCAGGCCCTAATAAAGGGCTCCTCATTTCTGCTCACAGTTGCTTGAGTGTTTGTGGTGTCTGCCTCCAGGCCTGCAACATTGTCACTGTATCTTAGCTCCTGGCAGTTCCTGACTCCACTTTTGCTTCTAGTCTTGCTGTGCCTTTGCTCATCTTTGACCCTTGTCTGCTCCTGATCCTGCTTCTGCCTCTGGCCCTACTTGGACTCAGCAAGTGTGCAACCCTTGGTGGACGAAGCTTCAGTTCTCCTTCCACCTCTACCGTGCTGGTCCTGGTGCTCAGTCAAGACTTCATGCTGTGTACACCCTGCAGCTGACAATGGAATCTTGGGCACAGCGGAGAAGTGCCTCTTTCCATGTGCTTCCCACCTAGCAGTGATTGCATGAGCGTACACACCCCACTGGGGCACCTACACACGTTCCTGAAGTGCTGTGGGTTTGATACTACCAAGCCAGCAGCAGAGCCAGTCTCACTGCATGCACTCTTATCTTTTCTGCACATACCAGTGCTGTCAATGCCACTGGCAATTTTACATGTAAATGAGTCCATCCATCACCCGCTGGCTCTGCCGTGCCTCACTTCCAAGTCTGCGATGGAGTTACACCATTAAATCTCCCGGCTTTACAATATACATCATGACATATTTGACATCCATCAGCTGTGTCAGTCTGCTCACTGTAAACCATAAACTTGCTCTTCGTTCCAGCTCTGTGCATGGTGATTAAAACCTTTGCAGGCGAGCTTCCTGATTATAGTGATGAATGGTGACTTATCCCCTCCTAAAGTTCCTGCCCTGCCTGTCTCCAGTCACCACCTCAACCTGCTAAGCCCTGTTTATTCATCTAAAGGCTGTGCGCATCTGTCTTTGCCACCGGCTGCAGGGATTCGCTGCTTCAGGTCCATTTGCCCTCCCCTGAATTGCACTCCTCATACCAAAGAACCTGGGGATGGGGTTGTGCTGACAAGAGTGCTGGAGGGGTGCTGAAAGATTTCACAGAGCTCCTCTCATTGTTTTCGTGTTTGTTGTATTTTGGTGTCTGCTGGCAGGCAGAGTAAAGCCTTCCTGCTGCTGTGACTAAAAATAATTTGAAATAATCCTATGCATGTTTGCACCAAAACAAAAGCAGGAGCAACAACAAAAATTATGCTAGCTGGGCATTCTGTGAGGTGTAAATGCCCCCCCCCCCCCATCTAAACATGCGTAAGATGGGGCCAATTAAACTTGCAGGAACCATTGCCTTCATTCCGATTTGGCTTCAGATGCCATCATGTGGCCATGTCTGACTGGCTATATAATTCCATCTAAAGCTAAGTAAGAGTGAAGGTAATGATGCATTCTGCCCTCACTCTGGCACCTTGAGGAAGAACTGAGGCAATAATTGGCACAGTAAGTACAGGTGCATATTTGGAAGAGGGACAACTAATAAGGAATTCTGTCAGGTGGTGCAATGACCTACAAAACCCAGTAGGCATCACCTCAATGCACTTCAAGGCATTTTCCCTGCCTCACCAAAAACAAATAAGTGGATGAGTGCTAACGCAGAAAGGACCATTTTGGCCCACCCCTAAGACAGAGGCTCACTTCGGTGATCCCAGCTGCTCTTCCAACATGGATTACCTGGAAGGGCAAATAGAGTTTCCAGGTTAATCTTGTCTATACACTAGTCAGTCCTAATATTAATGATCCCGTAGGAATGAAGATGGAGCAAGGTAGAGGAATGGATGGAGACAGAGGAGACATCAGGGTATTCCTCCATCCCAACAGGGTGAACCCATTTCAGCTGTCCAGTGGGAGAGCAGGAGGAGGTCCAAGTGCAGGAAATATTGGAGCCTCCTCCAGTTTGGAAAGCGTCTTTCCTTCTGTGACCTCCTTCATGCTGGAGACAGCTGTAACTAACAGATTTAGTTGGTACAGATTGGTGAGAACTTAGCTTTATTGCTTGCTTGCTAAGAAATTCCTGGAATTTGCACATTTCTTCTTTCCTGGATTTTTGTAAGTGAGTATAAGAGAAAGCAAAACAGACATGCTGCTTTCAACTAGTTTAATACTGGTTTTAATACTGCCTTTCTAAATTTTATTTTTAAACATTGTGACAGTGCAATTCTATAGCTGCCAGATGAAGGAGACTTAGTTATGCGGACGGAAAAGGTGCTTCAACTTCCTAACTGCATCTCCATGCTTGGAGTGCCCTCCCTTCTGCATTGCAACCTGTGTCACTGGGGTCACAAGAACAACCTTGGAGATCAGATTTAGAGGGAGGTCTTGGGGATGGGGAGGGGAAAAGATGATGCCACCCTGAGATGAAGCACCCCAGTGGCACCTTAGGCTCTCTCCTTGTGCTCTAAGAATCAGGTAGTTGTTGACACAGACCCTGCTCAAAGGCTAGAGGCCCACTTGCCTGCCAGATAAGTAAACCCAGGTCAATATCTGAATTGGCCTAAGTGTGTTCTTTGTGCTTCTTTGCTATAAGGAATGGATCTTTCCCTTATGCACAGACAGAGAGTTTTGAAATCAAGTATCTTAAGACAGGTCTTGTGTTCTTTAAAACAAAGCTTGCCCACATATAAATTGCAAGAGAAGCAAATCCGACTAACTCTAGGCAACTCATGCAGTTTCTCAGGGTGAATAACTTGATAGTAATTCCAGAAACCCATTGTCAAATCAGAAACCTTTCTCAAGTCAATCTCTTTAAAAGATTTTTGTCTTAAAATCAGGCTAGAATTTTATGGATAAAGAATTCTCAAGGATCTCCCCACAATCCTCTTAGGAAACTTTGATGGGGGGGTGTGGGAGTACCCTTTTACCCTCCCCCTCCTACCAAGGCACATGGATTCCTAGTATTCCCACAATAATACATCCCATCCTTCCCACCCCCAGCAACAATTGCAACTGAAACACAGCAAGGTAAATGTTAGGTCTGAATCCTCTCAGTGATCGGTTTGGTTTCAAGGCCAAACAATTCCCTCTTGCTAGATTGTACCTCTCAACACTGATGTTTGTGTTGATAGAAGGTTAATGCCTGTGTGAATGCACAACTTTTTGTTGTTCTTGATTTATAGTCTTTCTGCATCCATCGCTCTTCTTTAAATTAAAACTCCCTCCAGATGGGGTCTCTGACACAGATTTATGGATCTGCAATAAAATCTCACTCATAACCTGTACAGCTGCCCATTCATCTTGCACTAAAGAAGGGTGCATTACTGTGTGGATGTCCCAAAAAAAAAGAGGGAAAGCAAATAACATTTTCCCCTTCTCTTCCCCCCACTGCTCTTCTGCCTTTGACTCCAGATCACGATTAACTCTAGAAGGGTGGGACTAAAAACGACCCTCAAAAAGGGCTCTGAAAGACCCTGCTTTTCTGCCAATATTCACAGTTATTTATTTCCAATACTCATTACTACCTCTTTGAGGATGCAGGAATCTGTGCTCTGATAATCTCTTGTCTGGGTTGCAGCAATGTTGTAGATATGGAGCTTCCTATGGAAATCATATGGAAGCAGGGCAGCCAGACTGCTGAGGACTGGCCAGTGTGAACCCATTGCCTTGGTGCTTTGTGATGTGCCTTGTGTACCAATCCAGTTCCTGGCCCACTTCAAGTAGAACTTTCAGAAGTGTTAATATGTTGGGGGCCTATTACGTAAAGGAGCAACTCCTCCCATGCATACAACCTGGACCATAGGATTGTCCTCAACGGGACTTCTCCAGGAACGCTTGCTAAAGGAACTGAGTCTGGTGGCTTCTCCACTGTGGCAGTCCTAGTGGGGGAACGTTCCCCTCAGAGATGCTCTCCTAGTGCTTCCACTTCAGTCTCTTCAGAGCCAGGTGAACACCTTCCTTTCCCAGGTATGTGAGTTGCTCTGCTTTTGTTGCCTTTAACACTGTTGTTGTAGTTTGCATTGTAGTATACGGCTACTTTTTTTTAACTTTGGTTTTATACTGTAGTTGCAAACTTCTGAAGGCCTTGTGTTGGCTTTATTGTGTTATATTGTCTCATTTTAAGTGTTGTGAACCACCCAGGAAGCTAGTATAGAACTGTTATACATAAGATAAATATTTCTACTCCTCAGTCAAAAAATATTCCCAGCATAGCTTACAATCAATCAGTAAAACAAGACAGCTGCTACCTGCAGGTCTATAATCCAAAAGGATGCAGTGCATGGGGCAAAAATGACTGGGTGTGCAAAGGAAAAATAAGATCTCCAGTTGTGCTAGTGAGATTGCTGTATTCTCCTCTCATGTCTGGGGTTGTACCCTCACTGTCCAGCAAGAGGAGGATCCTATTAGGCATGTCATGAGCAGAGCCAGCTGGAGCTGGGGGTCGGACTAGATGGCCCAGGAGGCCCCTTCTGACTTGCTCTGTTTCTACGTTTCTAAAAGAGGTGGGAGCCCTAATTCTGCACCCTAATTATGACTGAATAGATAGGAATTCAAATCCAGACTATTACATCCAAAGCACTTAAAGCTCCTTGCCTGCTTAAATTAATGGATGATTAATGGATAATTTTTCTACATTCAAATACTTTCTGTCCAGTATTATTATTACTACCTCTACTATTACACTACATTTATATTCTGTCTTTTTTCCTCTTGTGCAGAACCCAGATGGCTCACATAGTCCTTCTGCTCTCCATTTTATCCTCACAAAACAGCCTAAGAGGAAGCTTAGGCTGGGAGGGAGAGACTGGCCCAAAGCCAAGCAGTGAGTCACATGGCAAGGTGGGGACTAGAACCCGGATGTTCAGGGATGTTCACTACAGTACCGTAGCTCTTTCTTTATGGAAGACCCTTTTCCACTTCAATATATTTACATGCATGTGCGTGCCTGAGTATGAAGTTACCATCCAAAGCTTGCATTAACCTTCTTTCTGACAGAGGAAGAAGAAATAAAAGATCCGATAGCAACTTTTCAGTGATTTTTAAATGCTGCACACAAATTTCCTCATGCTGTTGGTTTTAGTTTGCTTTAGACTACATGTTTGCATTTTAGTTTCTTCTTCTTTAATTTGAAAATAGGCCAGGTGAATAAAAATCCCAATGAAATAAAATGGCATTAGGTAAACCTTCCTAGAGTGGTGTCCATAACCCAGGGACCAGTGCCAAGAAAGACCTGCTACCTGGTTTGGAGCAGAGGCCTCCCCAGTTGTCCTAACATTTTTGGGACTGAACATGGTGCCTGTTTCATTTTGAGCATATGCTCTAGAACTGATCTGTGTCCTTCCTCCAGTCTGTTTTTCTCTCCAATATAGTAAACATGCACCGAGAACATCAATTGGAGAGACAGTGGCTGTCAGGAGGGAGTAGCTGGAGAGAAATAGTGGGTGAGGAAAGGGTGAAATAGCCTGCCTTTCCTTCCACTCACCAATTCTCCACTGAAAAGTCCCAGGTTCCCCTCCACTCCTCCTTGATGAAAGTTTGCCAGCAATTGGCTTCCGTGGCTTGAATCTGCTGTCAAAGTCCAGGGCAGTCTGAAGGAACTGTCATTTCTGGGCTTGTGACCTGGCCACCCTCTTTGAGGCTGATGCAGAAGCTTTGTATCCAACTTGCCAAAGCATTTCATTTATTTTATAGTCATACCCTTCTCACCAAGAGCTTCCCTTGCACTGAAATGTGGCAGGTGGGGCTGAAAGATTGCTTCTCCTTCCTTTGCATCCATCATTTGAAAAGTCGGCTGTTTCCTGCAAAAGGAACAGCCCAACTATTGCAGCGTTCTTGAAAGGTCCACATTTGCAAAGGCGGAATCCCTTGTTCAGGTCCTAATGGATTACCATGTAATTACATTTAATGGGTCCTAACAGTAATCCCAGTGTCACCTGTGCTGGAGAGGATTTGCTGACTAAAGTAATCATATGTTATCCTTTAACGATAGAGCTGCTCATAAAAAGTAACGTGATTATTGAAGGGCTTGTACCATTTAGTTACAGACAGCTGTTTTCATCACCTTAAAGATGAAAAGAGGAGCAGGTGGGTAACCGATAGCTAGGTAGGGGCCTACGGGTCTATTTGCCACCCATCTCACCTTTGGAAGTATATGTCCATCCCATTCCATCACCCATGGCTTTTCTTTTTATTTATATCCACACAAAATTTGCACTGAAGCATGCATAACATATGAGTTATTTCTATTCATGATATGCATTTCTACATTTACTTTGATCCGATATCTGCAATAAAATAATGCAAAAACAGGTGGATAACTAAATTCTGATCTGTGTATTAATCTGGAAGGTGCAGATTGGACCAATCCTTATGAGAATGTATAAAGGTTTAATATACTTTTGGGTACAAAATATTAGTTCCGTATCTTTAAAATAAGTTGTGAATTAAAAAAAAAAAAGATTCTCAGGGCATGGGTAGGAAGTCCCAAGCAGGGTTGGAAGATCATATTGTGCTTTTAAATATCTGGGATGAATTAGTGATCTGTTTCCTTAGTGACATTATGGCAAAGGGCAAACAGTCTGCAAAGTTAGGCTTTTTTTTAGCATAAGCTTTGGCTGATTTTATTATTCATTCAATTTGGCTTGCATGGCTGCCTTGTTAAATTTCATTAAAATATGCTACATAGTATGGTCAAGCTGGGTCTGGGGAAAAAGTTTGTATTTCTCTCCATGGGCATCGCCCTCATTCCAGTTGAACTGTTTAAATCCACTTGACTGTCAGATCTTTGAGATTTCATCAGATTCTGTAACTGGGTCAGATTTCATTGCAGTCCTAAACTCACCCTGATGGAAGTGAAAGACAGGTTGACAGCTATGATAACAGAACCTGAAGTATGATGTGGAATCAACTGAGCATAATGACATTATTGGTGGCAGCATAAGGAGCCTCTTTGTGTTATGATAAAAAAATTGTTCCCTTTGTTTTCAATATGCAAAGTGGAAATCATTAACAATCCTTTTCTGTTGCATTCATTGTCTGTCATTGTCTGTCTTTTTGTCTATTACAGCTGTTAGAAGCATCAAGAAAAGGACTGTGTTTTGGAGTGTTGGCATTCAGCAGTAATTCTGTTTGGATTCAAAAACTACAGTAATCCACCTCTGCACGATTCTGTTGCACACACATTATCACCCCCTTGTTATTAGTTATGCAGCACTATTAGAATACATGGTGTGTTACAGAAGGGCTGAGCAGAAGGTAGATTTGAACCTTCTAGTAGATCTCAGGGTGATTTTCAATACATCAGCAGGGATTTCTGACTTGCATTTTTTAAACAAGAACAGTAACCTAATGACCACCTCTCCCACCCTAAATTATCGTGCTGAAATGAAGACGTTGGGGTTTTAAATGTTGGTCTACTCCATACAGTTCTGGTATTGCAATCTTAATATACAGGATACATGAGATATTCGTTTCAGCTTGTTTTTGACAGTTCAGCCAATTCATGCCTCCCAGAAGCAAACACAACCTGAGGCTCAAGTCTGTCTGTTTCTGAGCTCACAGTGCAGTCTGTTGCACAAAATGAATTCCTACCTCAGAAAACATGCACGAAAAGAATTCTTACTTTTGGAAAACAGACACAGACACGGTTTAATCAATGGGAGAAAATGTATACATTTCAAATGTGCACAGTCTATGCATGCATTTGAAGAAATGCGTGCAAAATGTGCACAAGTGTTTGTGCGATAAAAAAGGCTCACAGTCTAAAATGGACATGAATCAGAAGGAGCTTCAAGGTGAAATTTGGAAAAGCTTGAGAAAATTGCATTTTAGTGATATCCACATTCCTATCTGATGTTCTTGCTCCCTCCCCATGACTTTTACCAACACTTCAAGTAAAGCAACATGGCAATTACTAATCATGGGTCTTCCAGCTGAGTCATAACTCATGTAGCTATGATACCCATAAAGAAACTCTTTGGAGAAAGGGCAGGGTCAAAGTCAAATGAAACAATACATGTATTTTCCAGACCATTTTTCCCCACTGAGCAGAAAGACATGCTTGTCTTGTCACAAGCAATATATTACAAATAGCCTATGATATTTTCATAATATCTTTTCTAAAATTCCATACATATGAACAATTAACAGCGTTGTTATTGAAGCCACTGCTGTAGGCGGGCATCTTGCCCAAATGTGAAATCATTTCTGACACTGTCCTTTAGCGATGAGGATCAGTAAGGCCAACTGAAGTCAGACTTTCCTATTGTACTTCCATGTAATTATGATGGCATGCATATGCTCATTGCAATTAACCTGTTGATTGCAGGCTCCAGTAATACCCTACATTCTGAACATTGGCTGTAACTTTTTCCAGAACTGCTAATGGCACAATGAGCAAAAGATGGAGACAGAAGGATGCAACAATGTCAAATATATGGATGAAGTACAGGAAGATTACCTGCCTTGTAAGCTGCCCCGAGGCTTTCTGCAATGGGTGCGGTGTAAAAATGTTATAAATAAATAAGGGTGGGACTGTTGCCTTCCAGCTACCTTGCTCCTATCCAGGCAGATTTATAGACAAAAGACCAATGCCTTTATTAGCTCTGTAATGGGGACCCTTGCAAATGACTCATGCCAGGAGACTGATAGAATGGTCCATGAGAATTCGTTATTTAGTGTTTCATTATTTTGATCTTGTATTGTTCATTGCTCTGGAATCTGTTTAGATGAGGAGTGGTATGTAAGCAAATACCACTCACTGGAGAAGACCCTGATGCTGGGAACAATTAATGGCAAAAGGAGAAGGGGGACAGCAGAGGATGAGGTGGCTGGATGGGGTCACTGGGATGGTGGGTGTGGGTTTGGGTGCACTCCAAGTGATGGTGGAGGACAGGAGAGCCTGGACGAATGTTGTCTATGGGGTCGTGATGAAACAGGCATGATTTTGTGACTAAACAAAAACAAATATGTAAGCAAACTGAAGCTCAATCCAGACAAGACAGAGGCCCTGTTGGTTGCCAGATCCGGCTTCGGGGAAGGAGACCTTGACCTAGTCCTGAATGGGGTTGCACTCCCTCTTAGGGACAAGGTCCACAGCTTGGGAGTGCTTCTCGACCCAGAGCTTTCACTGGAAGCTCAGGTGACAGCAGTGGCGAGGAGCGCTTTCTTTCAGCTTTGGCTGGTCCATCAGCTGCGTCCCTACCTGGAGTACGACTGCCTGGCAACAGTGACACATGCGTTGGTGACTTCCCAACTTGACTTCTGTAACGCGTTCTACATGGGGCTGCCCTTGAAGATGGTCCGGATACTTCAATTGCTTCAAAATAGAGCTGCTAGGCTGCTGACGAGGACTGGGCGTTATGTTCACATGACTCCAGTTCTCCGTCAGCTTCAATGGCTCCCCATTGAAGCCCAGGCCCAATTCAAGGTGTTGGTTATGACCTATAAAGCCCTTAATGGCTTGGGTCCTGGTTACCTAAAGGAGCGCTTACGTCCATATGTGCCCACCCGCCCCTGAGATCAACGGGAGAGACCCTTCTCCAGGAACCTTCCGTGAAGGATATTAGGAGGGTAAGTACTCAGAGGAGGGCTTTCTCTGCAGTGGCGCCCAATCTATGGAATGCGCTCCCCAGAGAGGTCCGCCTGGCACCGTCGTTATTTGTTTTTCGGCGCCAGGCAAAGACCTTTTTATTTAAGTGTACTTTTAATTGCTAATATTATTTATTTATTTTACATCTTGGCCAGGATGTCACCAATTATATTGTTTTTATATTGTTATTATGTATTTATTGTTGTGAGCTGCCCCGAGGCTTTGGCAAATGGGGTGGCATAGAAGCTTTCTAAATAAATAAATAAATAAATAAATAAATAAATAAATAAATAAAATCAGGGAAACTCATCTGCTACCCCATTGTAATTTCTGCAGATGGTAGAAATCCTCTGTCTCTGAAAGGATAGCCATCTTCCTCCCTTAGCCCCACAGCAGGAGAGGTGGACCTCTTTAAGCCCAAGGGCCAAGTTCAATTCTGGAAGTTCTCTTAGGGCCCAACCTCCAGTGGTGGATGTTCCTTAAAGCTAAAAGGGCTGAAATTAGGGCAAAATGGAGGGGCACAAATTGCAAAACGAATCACATGACTCTGTGGCTCTTACTGCCAGTAATTAGTCCTTGGGAGAGGCATTCTGGACATTTAGAAAGGGGGAAAACTACACAAAAGCTGGGAAACCATATCATGATAGATGCTGGCAGGTAATGGCAGGGAAAGCGAGTCTCAGGCTGTTTGGCTCTTAGCTCCAGTCATGAGGTTTCCCATCCTTGATTGAGAAGCTCAAGAGGAAGAGCTTAGGTGCCTCCAGGGACTGCAGTTGCTCCAATTCCATCTGTGGAATGTGCAAATCTAAAGGAAAGCTCACTCTGCCTGTGCATTGACTGGAGGACCCTTACCTGAAAGTCAGGATATAAATCTGATCACTAATTATATGCTTTCAGCAGTCTAATCTCTCAATAACTATATCTTGATCAGCTTTGACATAAGAGTACACGGACAGCAGCCACCAAGAGTTTCATAAAAAGGTGCAGGGACAAGAGTGATGAGGAAGGGACATGCAAAGATTCAGGAATATATCTCACTAGGGATCTTCTACGAATTTCAGTCCTTGTGAATTTTGATCCTGAATGACAAGAATCCTATGCCCAGTCAATCTGTATCTCAAACTTTTGTGGTCTACTTACATTTGCACTTCTTGAAATGTAACAATGAGGTTCTGGACTCTTTGTGGATTTTAAATACTCTCTTTGCCCCTGCCAGTATTAGCACATATGCAAAGAAACACACATGCAATATACATAATTTTTTTCCAAATGCATTGTGCTTGATCAAATTGTTTTGAGAAAAACATTTTCTATAAAGCAATGCTTAACATTGAGGACAAAGGGAAACAAATTTGAAAACGAAGTAGAGCAAAGAGAGACTGATTTGCCCTTTTCTATTTGTCGCATGCTGGGACATGGCTTGATGGCATTCATCTGATTGTGTGATGCTCTTGTTAAACAGACACACACAATATTCCATCTACGGTGATTCATCTGGGATTTTAAAGTTACAGTCCTGAATTATGTGCAGCATGTATTTATGAACTGGCTCTAAGTGAAATGAATTCAGTCTCTTGGTTTATGCTCTCAATCTCTGTGAGAGCATAAACTTCATAGAACCATAGAAAAGCAGAGCTGGAAGGGGCCAAGAAGGCCACTGGGTCCAACCCCTGCTGTTGCTGGACACCGTTTACACTCATGTCCAGTTTCTTTTTGATGGTCTCTAGTTTGGAAACGTCCACAACCTCTCTGGGCAACTGGTTCCACTGCTGTATTGCTCTGGCAGTGAGGAAATGTCTGATATCTAGCCTGGATCTGGGTTGTCACAACTTAACGTGATTATTCCATGCCCTGCACTCTGTTATCAGTGAGAAGAGATCTTGGCCTTCCTCTTTCTGACAGGCTCTGAGGTACTTATTGAGGGATATCATGTCCCTGCTCAGTCTTTTCTTCTCAAGGCTGAACAAGCCTGGTTCTCTCAGTCTCCCTTCACAGGGCAGTGTTTCCAAACCCTGGATCATTTTTGTTGCCCTCTGCTGGACTCTGTATAATTTTTCTGCATCTTTCTTAAATCTCAGTGCCCAGAACTGGACACAGTATTCCAGGTGAGGTCTGACTAATGAGGAGTACAGGGGAACTGCTACTTCTTATAATTTGGAAGCAATACTTGTATTAATGCATTCCAAAACAGCATGTGTTCTTTTTGCAGCTTCATTGCATTGTTGGCTTATATTTAGCCTGTTGTCCACAACAACTCCAAGGTCTTTCTCTTTTTCAGTTCTGTTGACCTATGTATTCTGTTGACTCTTGTATTGATGCCTTTGGTTTCATTTTCCTAGGCGAAGGACTTACTGAATCTCATTATGTTGCTTTCAGCCCAGCATTCAGGTTTATCAAGATCACCCTGGATCTTCATTCTGTCTTCTAGGGTGCTTGCTATTCCACCCAGTTTGGTATCATCTGCAAATCTGATTACCTTTCTTTGTACTTCCTCACCTAAGTCATCAATAAAGATGTGGAAGAGCGCTGGTCCTCGGACTGAACCCTGTGGCACCCCACTTGTTACCTTCCTCCAGTTTGAGAAGGTGCTCTTGATGAGCACTTGTGTCACATTTAGCAGCCAATTTTGGATCCATCTAACAGTTTTTCTATCTATTATACTTTTTGCTATTTTGCTTATCAGGATGTCATGGGGCACTATGTCGAAAACTTTGCTAAAGTTGAGGTAGATTATGTGCACAGTGTTCCCTCTGTCCATTGGGAGGAAGTATCTTTGATGGCAAGTTAGCCAATATTTTGCACTTCTCTGATCTGTGCAATTCCAGAGAATGAAATGAGAAAGGTGCTGGACCACAAGGCACACTGTGGGTGTCTCATCATAGAAGGACCATGCTGAGAGTGCAAACTTTTTTGCATTGAAATGGAAATAATAAGATAAAAGTTCTTCCCAATCTCCCTTTTGCCCTCCCCTTCAATGCTCTTGGAAATCTGAAAGGACTGAGTCAGCTTTTCTCTCTCACACACACCCAATAATTGAAATGCCTGTCACTTTCACACACTTACTGAGACTTCTCTTATCCTGAAAGTCACCACCTGCACACAAAGGCTAATGTATGTTTTGCATCTGAATGCTGTGAGACCCCATAGGGCAGAATGGGGTGATGGGGGTGGCAAAGATTTGTGCATGCCAATTACGAGTCATATCTGTTCAGAAACAACATGGTATCCCCATAGTCTGCACATGTGCAAAAAGCCTTTCTCTTCCTTTGTTCCCTCTGCCATTGTTTCAAAGGTCACCACATTGCTAAAATTCCCTAATCTACTTGCGCTGAACTCATAACACACAGTGGGAGCTTTTTAGAGCAGGACTTCATGAACAAGTGCAATGGATTGTGTCAAAATAATCCTGCTTGAGGTGGACCCAGGAACTGAAGTTTTTCAGCCTGCCTGGCCTCATAATAAGGTTCCTAACAAACCTGAAATCTCGGGCATCCTCCTGTGGAACTGGAGGATCGGGTTGAATCAGCTTGTGGATCCACCTAGTCCCACCAAATTGCCTGTGATGGCACTACTTCTCCAGGGACTCTAGCAGAGGCCTTTCATACCACTTGCTCTCCCTTGCATTAGAGAGGTCAGGAACTGAAACTGGGACCTGTTGCATGCAAATTGTGGCTACTGAGGGATGGCCTTGCATACAAAATGGCTCACTGGGAGAGGCCAACTAGGAGTGGGACCAAGAAATCAAAGCTAAGAGCCAAGTCAGAGCCAAGGAGCACACACAGAACATCTGATACAGGGCAAGGTTCCAGCCCAAACAAGATGCGCTTGATACTCCTTCCTTTCCAAGAGGTCACAGTGGCCAGCTTGGAAGGACCTGAGCATTTTTCACTACCAGGAATATGTTCTCAGCTGCTGTCCTGATATTGCAGTTTATGGGGATGCTGCATAGAGAGTGGAAAGTCCCAGTCTTTCTATCTGTAAGCTAAGAAATGACCAAGGTCAGAGTTAAATGATTTTTGAAGTCGCTGAGCAGAATACTGTTTCTTTCCTTCCATTCACTCCCTTCAGATTTTCTTTCTCCATCCTTTATGTTAGTTCCAGCTGCAAGGATAATTATCAGCAATAATACCAGTTTTTTCAATTGTCAAGTCTCCGATGTAACCCCTAACCTTCCACTTTTGGGATCAATAGTTTTGAAAAATCCCTCTACCACCTCCAGTCAAAGACAGTTTGACAGAGAGAGGAAAAAGGATATTAACAGCTTCTGAGTTATCATTAAAAGGATTGTGTGAAAAGAGGTCAAATAAATATTATTTAATACAGCTATTAATATCTGTTCTTAATTTCATTCCCTTCTCTCTCACAGCCTCTTTTTTCCCTTATGAGATAAAACACATCCTTCCTTTCATCTTTTGCTCATGGCATTGGTGATCCCTTTTAAGAAGGTCAATTTAGCTTGCAAGGAATCTGCTAGAAGCAGCTCATCAAAATATTTCATTCAAGCAGGTCACAGTTGAGAAGGCTGCCTTTTGGGTTTTATGTTACACCCAGCTGCATTTCAAAGGACCTTAGGGAATGGAGATGGTGTCCATTGATAGTGTCACAGAATCACCCACAAAGTGAGCCAGAACTTTGCAAGCTGAGCTGAAGCCTGTAGCAAAAAATTTGGCCAGTCACTACAAAATTCAGCCACCCTGGTCTCCAACCCATTTTGCATGATTGCAGGTGGTTAATAAGCTACTATGCTCTTTTAGCCACCCTGCATATGCTGGTTGCATAATTTTCATCAACACTGTATACTATGTAAACCTTGCCAGGGTGGGCTTGGTATGGAAACCATACCAAGGAAACTATGGAAGGGGTTATTTCATGTGAACAGTGTCTCTACCTACAGTTCTGGTCATGGACACTTCTAGATTTTCTTTCTCCTAGTTCTCCTCCTACTCTCAGGCTCAATTCAGATGGAACAATTCACTATGTTTAGGCTGTTTTTTCCTGTATCAAATTCTGGCTTGCTATTCCTACTTATTAGCTAACTCTGGCATGCACAGTCCACAATATCCTAAATTTGAATAGAATAAGAAATGATGTTCTAGAATAACCCCAGAACAGGTATTTAATGCTCCCTCCTTGTGGATGGAAGGGGAAAGGGGATTTAGCCAGCTCAGGCTCATGGTTTGTTGTGACATCTGAACAGGACCACTAGAATGAGTCCCTTTTCTTGCTTTCTTTTCCTCACCAGGATTACTCCCTTTTTGGTTGGCACAAGATGTGCTGATGGCCATTAGTTTAGACAACTATGAAAGGGGAATCAACAAGAGGCACTCTGGCCATTGCATGCAGCAGCAAGAGGGGGTTATTGGCTTCTTGGAGGCATCTAGCTGAGCACTACAGGAGACAGGCTTCGGGACTTAAATAGCCTTATGATCTGATCCAGCCAGTGTTTTGTCTTGCAATGATATTCTTCATCCTCTGATCCATCTACCCCCCTTGCAACATCTGCTCCCCTTTTATCTGCCTTTCCTGGGCTCTTTGTTGCCAAGGTGAGGAGAAGGCAACTGGTTTATAACTAGTGATAAATAAGAAATACATTTCAGTTCATCCTTTATCAGAATTCACCCAGTTCAGACCTTCTGGATTGAATACAGATTCAAATGTTCATATATTTCTAAGGCTGTTGTGTCTTTTTGTGGACTGAACAAAACAAAAGAAAATGAAATGGGGTACAGGGGAGACTTTTAAGAGCACACGTACATTTTTCTATTAAAAATTTGTAAGAAAAATGTGTACTTTTCAAAAATCTACACTGATATGGGTTTAGTTAATGGGAAGACCAGAAATACACACAAAGATCAAAGAAGCACAAAACTGAGGTGTTCATGGAAAAATATGCATGGAATACAAACATCAAGAGAAACACCAAGCTCACAATCAGATACAGATGTGTGTCACAAGTTTTGAGAAGGGATTTGGAGAACTTTCGTGGGTGTGAGTTTGGCTGACTCATATATCCTGGACTATAACTCCCAAGATCCCTGAACATCAGCGGGTCAAAAAACCAGGCTGCCTTGCCCTGTGCTAGGCCACCCTTTCTTAGTTCTCAAGCCAGCATGGACAATGCTCTCAAATTCTATGAATTGGAATCTGAAAAAAACCTGGAAGGCACCAGACCGGAGAGAGTTGCCCTTTGACTGTCTTGAAATATCAGGCTTGCCCTCAGAGCAGGAGAAATATAGGTAGGCATGATTCAACGAATCTGCCTTAAATCCCACTTGCAAGACCAAAGAAGCTAGTAAGTGAATTTCAAGCCGACCATAGGGTAGTGTTTCTTTTGCTTCTTGGTGGATATAAAAGGTGTTGTCATGATAACAAGAGCAACTTTGAAAGGCAGGAGAGGGATCATTTTGATGTGTGCCCCCGTCCCTTCCGCCTCCCTGCTTCCTTAAAAAAAAAAGTATATTTAGAGTCTCTTAAGTGTATCGCCAGGCAGAAATTCTGGCAATTTCCTCCCACTGGAATAAAGTGCCCAACTTCGCACGCAAGCAGCGGGCTAGGCTATTAATTCAACTGTTTGTGCCGTGAGATTATGGTGGGCAGCTGGGATTCCATTAGAGGGGCCAATTTCAACTCCATTTCCCTAATAAACAGACAGGAGTCTGCTCCTAAATGGGGCTTGATAGATTTGATTAGGACAGAGTTTTCACAGGTTGTGATTTCAGCAAGGAAAATTGCTGTTTGATGTGCAAGGGAAAATTGCACTTGAAATCCTCTTGTGACTGAGTAGGGGAGGGGACAGTGATGGAGCACCGAGACATGCAGCCAATTACTATCATCCAGCCACCAGGCCATCAAACTGTCATGAGCAGGACCTGGCATGCTGAGGACATTGTTGAACAGAAATGTGTTAGAGGGGTTTAAAAAATTAGGGGCTGGAAGACCGAAGATTATTTAAACAAGGCATAACAAAGTTCACCATCCTCTCCCAGGCGGGAGGAGAGAATGCTCAAAAGCATGTCAAATGATGCTTGCTTATCCAACGATTCAAAAAAGCGCCTTTCCTACGTTATTTGAACTTGTACATGTGCTACATGTAACTTCTCATGTCATATATTTTTATTTATTCATTTTTAAAGTTTTTATATGCTGTCCAATACTAAAGTCTCTGATTGGCTTACAAAGAACAAAAAACCAAAAAACAAAGGAACCATATACAACAGACAACACACTGCATCTGATAAACGATAAGGATAAAACCAATTAACTGTTAAAATATTGGGGGGAAAAAGAGGTTTTCGCCTGACACTGAAAAGTATAAAGCAACAGTGCCAGGCAAACCTCCCTGAGAAGCATGTTTCAAAGACAGGGTGCCACCACTGAAAAGGCCCTTCTCCGAGTAACTACACTCCTGATTTCCTCCAAAGAGGGCTTCCAGACAAGAACCTCTGCATCCAATCTCAAGGGTCAGGCCAGGACTTAGGAAGGAAGGTACCCCTTCAGGTATCCAAGACCCAAGACATTTAGGGCCTTATAGGTCATTACCATCACCTCAAATTGGGCCCAGACTTCAATATACTCACAAGCCCCTCCCCATCTTGGTGCCCAACTTACACACTTAAGCTTGGGCTCTGAAGTAAACATACCATCTACCTGTGCATTTGGCAGAGAATCAGACCAAGCAAGATCTTGGCTGTCTTGCCACCTGCCCATGGTCCTGCCCCCAGCTTCTGGATGGCTGAATTTTGCACTAGCCATGACTTCCAGAGCATCTTCAAAGGCAGCCCCATGTAAAATGCACTGCAGTGGTTCAATTTAGATGTAACCAGTAGCTACATTTTCACATGGTTCTTTAAGCATGGGGGTGAAATTCATTCCTGGAGAACCCCACAACCTTAATGACATATGGTATAACACAAATTACCCAGCAGTACTGTCTTCAGGTGCCAACTATCAAGAAAGACCTGGGTATACTGTAATGTATTTCTTGACCCTAGATCAGACAGACACAAGAGAGAAAGAAACCATGATTTTAGGTGTCAAATGATGTTCTGCTAATTCCAGGGTGAACTGAAAGGAATTTGCTGCTCAGATTTAACTATTGACCAGCTTCTGCCCTTCCCAGATGTTTTAACATAGCTCTCAGTTCAAACACCTACAAAATACATTTGGAAATGAATATTCTGAGAGAGTAAACACATTTAATATATATGTGTATATGTGCATATCAGAGCAGGCTGTATTTTTCCCCTTAGAAAAGGACAGATTAATGTGGAAATGGGATGGAACAGATTTATGGGTGAACATATGTGAAAGTGACATGGACCAGAAATAAAATGATTTGGCCATCCGTCAGGATGAGCTCTGCTGTTCTTGCTCTGGTAGCAAAATAAATTATGAACTTCTGCTGCTCCAGTCATCCCCACCTCCCTTGGTAAATGTCTGCCCCTACCATAAGAAATTGGCAAAGTTCCCCCACCTGGAAAGAGCTGGGAAGTGGAGTGGCTCTTTCAGCCCTGCAGAACAGGAGAGCGGGAAGGGAGCTGGTGTGAGTGGTCTCACCAGAATCTCCATCTCTGCTCACTGGCTGGGCATCCAGTTAAGGATACTGCCCCACCAAGAAAGGAAGGAAAGGGTAAATAGAAGGCAACCACTGCTTGCCACACAATAATAAAAGAGGTCATGCCTGCCCATCCTTCCCAGTCAGTGCCTCAGTTCCACTGTTGTGGAACCTAGACCCCTGAAACTTTGCATGCATACTTCAGGTGCCCTAGGAGTCCGCACTTTGGGGCTATTGACTTTTAAATACCTTAATTCATTTCATTTAAATATGTTCATGCAGTTGAAGCTTGTGGCAACATTCTTGTCACTGGATGCAGACTTCTCTAAGTACAGCAGTGTGTAGACTTTTTTACCAGTTGAAGTCATGGAGATGAGGAGGCTGATGGACACACTTACAGCTTGCTCCTCCCTTTGCTATAGGGCTGCTCTTCTCATTTGAATGGAATGCACAGACTGCTCCCGCCTCATCTCTCCATAAGGGTGCATCATGTACAGGGCCCATGCACGGGGGTGCCGGTGAGCAGAGATTCACACAGACAGGGTGGATTGCATGTGTCAGCCATGCATGTATTTGCATGCTTCCCTGTAGTCAAGCATTACTCCAAGTACTATTCACTAGCAAAATAATAGCCCTTCCCCCTCAAAGATTTTGAGAATCCACTCTCCAGACCAGTGAAAATGCCTACCCTCAGTTTATCCTGTCCAAGCAAACTTCAGGACAGGTGTCCTAGGAGCCCTAAGCTGAGCCCACACTGCCTGTCCTATGGTGACGCATTGCAGAAATGCAGAATGCTCTGAAATGACTCAACACACTTGTAAGGTAGTCATTTATGTGAACTGATTTGCAAGCTACTGATTTGCATTTGTGCCTCTTTGCAGAACATTTCTGATACTTCACCACAGAAGAATTTAAGCAAATATTATATCATGATAGAGAAAGCATCTCTCTCTCTCTCTCTCTCTCTCAAATGAAGCTTTCATTGTGTTACATCTTGCCTTTGTTTGCCATTGTATGAAAGGCAAATGGATTCTCCCTTTGACTGAAAACTAGTACCGCAGAAGCTTCAATGGATTATGCGGAGGCCAAGGTCTGTTTTGCAAATCATGTTTATAAGCTAGGATTGGACATGTAAGTCACATGCTAGTTTCCTATTTGGTGGGCGGGGGAGGGACCACATGTCAAGGACAATTCTAGCATTATGCAAATGTTTCTATTATTTTACTCAATGAGCTACTGAAATCAGCTGGACTGTTTTTATCATAAGCCTTTCTTCATTATAATTGTCTCGGTGTTTTCTCTGCAATCTAATAGCAGACAGAGACCTAGCGCAACTGATATAATTTCTTGTGCAAGGCAGATTAGATCAAGTGTGGGGTTTGAAGGACCACAGCAAGCAAATAAAGATGAGAACATGAATGATGTAACCACAGTCCAGATCATGCACTGAACACATGTGATGCTTTCCCGAGTCTGAGGGTATCTCCCTCTTGTGTGCGCATTAGGGATAGGAAGAGCTGCCAAGCACGATCTCATCACAGTCCTCATTTTTCTGACACCAAGCCAGTTCTGCCCTAGCGCTATGTGAACATTTTTTCTCCGCACAGAAATGCATGATGCTGCGCTGCAATTTTCTCCCACACATTTTTTAAACCATTCTCATTCAATTTGATAGAAAACAAATTGCTTTTGAAAAGGAATTTGGTGGTGAAGAAACATTCAGAGAAAAACTGATGGGTTCAGTCTGGATTGATGGTGCTTCCTTACTTAGGAGGTGGCCAAGGACTGTGCAGAACTACCCAGTTTTCCATTTCACCGTTACCTTTGTGCATATCGTTGAAGGCAACTTTTCGTTTTGCAGAATGCTTTGCAAAGTTGGAAGGTAGTGATTCCTGCCCACAAATCATGTTTGTGGCTGTAAGGCATAAATCATATAAATCTGGGAGAGGGTTCACAACTGGGCAAATTTCTTCCCCTTCCCTCACTTGGCTAGTACATTGTGGTAGCATAACTACTGGTATTCAGAGTAGTGCAATAGCTGTTCCATCCACAATTAGCAAATTTCTGGAGATAGCTCTCTTTTATGGAGGGAAAATGATCTGGAAAGGCACTTTTCCCACATCAAGAATTGTTCTGAGTGTGTTCTGCAAATTATAGATCAACAAGAAGCAATCTTTCAACAGTGAAACTGGTAGCATGTTACAATTCCAGAAACGTTTTCAAGGGAGCGTGCAGGGCAGGAGGTCACAACGATCATAACAGTGTGCTGCCTTCTTATTGTTGTTATTTCTATATCAGAATAATAACGTTTCTTACAAGAGAAGACAAGCCCTGCACAGTGTTATGTACACAGTGACAGAAGATCAGGAAAAGAGGGCCTGCATTTTGGCACAGTTTTCACAAAAAGGAATAATCTCTCAGTTGCCTCCCTCCGGCCTCACTTAAACCTTAGCTTAGAATTCTACTGCCAATTTGCTTAGCCCACCCTGCAGCCTTCCACCATGGCTGGATGGCAGGCAAGAGCCTGAGACAGCTCAGGAGGTGGGAAGCTGGGGCTAAGCACTGAGCCCAAGAAAGGGTGGCCAGGCCTGCTATTGTACAGAGGACAGTCTTCTGTTTGAAGATCTAGTCACCTGCTTGAAGGCATCTCCCATTTGAAAGGCTGCACAGTTCGTCAGCAACCCTCATCCTTGGGAATCCTGGACTCCGAAGCTGCCTATCCAGAGTTTACACCTGGGCAAGGGCGCAGGCACACAGCTTACCTGGGCACAGCTCACCCACTACAAAGAATGCCCAAGCAGGATGGTGGTAAGCTAGCATGCATGGGATGAGCATCCCTCCTGCCTCAGTCCTTCCCTCTGAGCAAGTCCCCAGCAGGCAGGAAGGCTGGCAGGCTCTCTGGAAGAGCAAATCCACTGCTTGTTTGGGGTGGGGGTGGGGGTTGGGGTAACTTAGTGTGACTGCAGCTGTGTCGCAGTCAGAGGTGACATGGTACACAAGCCCACCAAAGCCCAAGGCGATCAGATGTCTCCTCACCTTCTCAGCAAAAGCTGCAGAGTCATATTCCCATGGCTTTGCAGCCCCATGTCTTCTGCTTATTAGCAACAGCCAAGATAAATAATAAAAAATAAATAAACAGGCTGGAGACTGGGGAGGCCCTGGGGAAGAGCTGATCAAAACCTGAAATAAACTCATATGATACGTGTAACCACCTCCTTCTAAGAGGTACAGATGGTTCCTGGCACTGTGCATTCAAGGAGGATGGCTTTGAAGGAAGCCACGGGATCACAGAGAAGCCAGGCTGGAGGGTACAGGGGTTAAATACAACTCATTGTGTTTAGGCATGGACCTTCTCTTTCTTGCTTTGCTTGTTACCTGGAGAGAGGAACGGCCATTCCTGATGCCGCTGGCTCAGACCACCCAATCCAGCCAGCAACAGCACATGCTCTTCTTTAAGCCCAGATGCGAAAATAATACCTCTTGCAACCTTTGTGCAATGGATGAAAGATGTGACATCTCCACTGAAAACAACAGATGCCCTTATCTTTTATTAAAGGGACATTGGCAGGTACTTCTTAAACCATGGCATCTAGAGTTTGCCGAGGCATGAAACAGAGGGTTCGAAAGACAGAATGCATGAACAGGAGAAAAGAGAGGCCATAAAATGACTCTGTCTGGTAAGCGAATGTGTCTGTCAGCTGCAGGAAATGATAGACATGTGTAAGAACTTATTAGAGCAGGGGTATGGAAGCCCAGGCACAGGGCAAAATCTGGCCCTGCCGGGCTCCCAGTCCACACCTTCTGGGTTTCCTGTGCCCTGCCTCCATTGGCGACAGGACGACTTCCTAGCATCTGTGCAGATTTTTCCCATTCTGGTGTGATTTGCATTTTGGTCCCACCCCATTGTCATTTCTCACCCCACATCCCCACCACCGGAATGTGGATATCACCAAGTCCTGAATCTGAATCTAGCTCTTGGAGTGAAAAATATTCCTTCCCCTGTACTAGTCAGTCAAACTGCATCCAAAGTATCAGCAAAAGAGTTCCTTTTCTGTCCAGTGAAGCAGTCAGTGAAAGCTTAAGTGGACTCAGGGAGATGGTGGAGGACAGGAAGGCCAGGAGGAATGTTGTTCATAGGGTTGTGATGGGTAGGATGCAACTTCGCAACTAACAACAACAACAACCACCAGGAACCTCAGAAGTTATGGCAAGGTCTTGACTCACGAACATGCCACAGTCTGAGTGGTTCAAGCATATACCTTCATTAAGGAACAGGAGGGGGGAAATGGCTTATTGTTACTTGGGATTGGTTGGTGATCCAAAGTCTCCAGACTGGCAATCCTGGCATGAATACCAAGTGTCAGAAGGAATGAATATCAAACCTGCTGGTCTTGCTCCTCCACAGAGAAGTATCTTCTCCCTCCTCTGTTTTCAGGGTCCAGCAGCACTTGGGTTGAACAGCATTTATTCCAGATCCAAATGTGGGAATTGGCATTGACAATAAGAATGTCACAATAAAGATTCCCCATACCTGGGAAGCATGGATCCAACCAGTCACTGTGGTTCTCACAGGATGTATCTTTGCTGGCTTCTCAGGCTCCCTAGACAAACAAAAGCAAACCTGCCTTGGCTGTTCTCCCCAGCTGACCTCACCTCGCCTTGGTTTCCTTTGGAAGTGCAGTCCTACCTTTCTCCTGTAGGTACCTTCTCTAGTTCATGTATTCAAATGTCTCTATGGAAGCTGCTTGGAGTAAAGGACAGGACTGCTGAAAGGCACTTTTTCCAGCAAAGCCACAAAAGAATGGCGGAATCAGGACAGAACAGCTGTTTTTGAAGACTTCATAAATGCGTGAAGATAAAAAAGGAAAGAAAAATCTCCACAGCCAGCATTTTTAAACAGTGCTCTGTGCTGATGAGGCACGCAACCCACACGTGCGCACTCACACCAGAATGAAATGCGACAGCCAATGAGAACCTTTGGACTAATCTCTCAAATACTTTCCCCTGTGAATGGATTCACACCAGGGTTCCTTTAAACCCCAAATTCCCAAACCTGAGCTGCAGGGCCTTGCATGCAAATCAAGCCGTGTTCTTCCCAGCCAGCCTCAGGCATTTGTCCCATTTTAACAAGATAATCCCCCTGCCACCACCTTGCTCCTCTCCCAACCCCACTGTCATTTGCACCCCCACACCAAAACACACACCCCTCATAATTCTTCACTGAATTACAATGAGGTTTTCTAATTAGACTAATTAATTTTCTGTCCAAGTTAATAAGAACTGTCTGCAGTTGAGAAATAATTGGACTTTCCAAACAGCCATTTTCTCCTCCCCTTCTCCCTCTCTCCTTTCCACAGAGAGCTGTGATAGGACTCCTTAATATTTCAAAATTAGCTCCTGTTTTTCAGATGATGACTCCATGTTACAAGAATTATTTAGGTTTTTCATTAACACCTAGGTGGCGGCCTCCCCCATTTCCTGATGACAACATAAAGCTGGCTAAGGATAGACGGGGGGGGGGGGGCTTCCATTGGCAACCCTGCCTTTGTTCCACAAATCCATTCAGGGATCAGCATGCTCTGAAACTCCCACACTAAAGATGATCAGTTTTCTGGCAGATTAATCTCCCCCATGGGGTTCACTTTTTTTTCTCCTTTGCCTTCCGCAGTGTGCTAAGGAAGCATACTTATTTTATGATTGTGCCATGCTGTATTGCAGGGGAGTGGCGAACAGGAGGGAAAACGCCCCTCTTCAGCATGTGGGGTCATATCTCCGGGACTCAATGCATGCTTCCCAGAAGCTCCAGCTGCAATCTCCTCGGGGAGGCCAAAGGATCTTCTGCTTGAAGCCCCGCCAGTCAGTGTCAACAATATCAGGCTGGACAGATCCATGGTCTGACTCAATTTAAGGCAGATTCTGGTGTCCCAATAGCCAGCCAAGCAGGGCCAGTGCCATTGCAGGGTCATCTCCTAATATCTGCTCCCCCCACCAACATATGGTGGCACTACAAAGAGCCACTGCCCAGTAACAAGTGTACAGGCGGCAGGGATAAGGCAAAGAACAACTAAGATCTACACTGAGCAGCTGCAAGCTGTCTATCATTTATTATCTTCCCCATGATGCTATGATATTGCATCACTCTGGGGCATTGTGGGAAATTAAATGACAGGACAGCCTGGAGGTGCCTACTGCCTGGTACAAATGGAATAGGGAGAATGAGAGAAGGAACCACTCCACCAAAGGTTTCAGTATCTGCAGACTCTTGGCAGGAGCTCAGCCATGTCATGGGTGAGAACTACACCTGCCTGTCAGCATGCTGGAGTTTAGGGCCAGACAAATATGGACTTGCCCGAAGCAAAAAGCAGTTCTGAGCAAAAACAGACATGTTTGCTATGAAGACTGTTATGCCACACTTTGTTCCACCCAGACATGCATATGATTTCAGACTTCTTTATTTAAAAGATCTATCTGAGTGCCTTTAGAATCGAGTCTCTCAAGGAAACATCTGGCAAAACTGAAAACCATACACTATAATAAAACAATTAAAATGTTAAATCAAAATTAATAGTGAAAATAAGAAAACACCATAAATAGTGCAACCTTAACTTGGTTATAAGCCAAAGCAAGCAGATGATTCTTCAGAGGATACTTGAAAGCTTGCAATAGTTGTGATCGGCAGAAATAACTTGGGGCAGTGTCAGAAGTGCTGGGGGGACAGCACAGCTAAGAAGGCCCCATTGCCAGTCAAGCTGCTCTTGGAGGCATGCACAGAAAGTTTACACCAAAAATGACAGAAAAGAAAGCCATGGGAAGACTACTCTGGAAGAGAACAAAACTGCCAGCACAGTGAGGCACGTTTTACCCTGGAGAGTATCAGAAGGATGGCTTGGGCTATCTCTCCTCTGCATTCTTCTAAAGTTTATGCAGGAGGCTTCATTTGCCATCAATGATATCATCACATATTAATCTCCGTCCTTGCCTGTCCTTGAAGCTCTTAATAAGTACATATGCATAACATAAGTCTGAGTTCCCTGTTTTTCCAACTCCAATTTTATCACCTTTCCAACTGCACATTTTCTCCAGGTACACCATTTACTTGTTTTTGTTTCTGTTCTGTGCAGTTGCCTGCTAAATAGAAGGGGCGAGGTGAGGTGAGCCACTGAATAGATGGCATGACACTGGGGGTGGGGGGAGAGGGAAGGGGAGGTGTTTGAGGTGGTGGGAATGAACAAGGCAGGTGCTTCTGTGCACAGATTGCCTCTCCTGAGTGCTCACACTAGATCAGACTGGAGTCAAAATAAAATCAGACTCCAGGTCTCCTGTATGCCCTCCTGTGCCAACCCAGGGATTCTCCTTTTGCATGCTGCCATCCCCATCAAGTTGCCTCCCCACAAAAGCAGGATTAGAGGAATGCCTGCACCATTCTTACATTTGGATGGTACCCTTCATTCCAGTGGTAGAAGAAAGATTTTCCCAGTCCTTATCTGAACAAGGTTCTACCCATTACACCACACTTCCTCTCTGGACCAGCCAAGTGAATATTTCCTGAATGTACTGGAAGATAGTGACTGTTAGTATTGGAGCATGCCATGTGTGGTATTTATCGCGTATTGTCAAATACCAATTGGCTGATATCAAAATACATATAACTGGGTGTCAAAAATGAGTAATAGACATTTGAAGAATATCTGGCTTATTCAGAGGGCATTCATCATCAACATTCAGGAAAGAGGAAGAGAACTTTGTAAAAGCAAATTCCACTACAGTCACAATTTTGTCGGAAGTGAACTATCAAAGCTACAGTGAAGGTTTCCTGTATGAATATATGAATCTTCATTATCCTTAACAATGGCACTGATTTCAAAGAGCACCTTTCTTCTGTGTAATCCTTGCTAAGGAACAAGATTGCCTTTGTCTGGGGGACATTTGGTTACCTGTAGACTGAAACACCCTTGGCTCTTCTTGGCAGGATCCCAGTGGAGACTTCCTGGGATGCTGCTCCTTATTTCCTTATTTATTATGTTGATTTCTGCCTTCCTTGTGAAGGCTGACATGTTCACTGGCTGTCAGAGATAACTGAAAGGGACAGGTAGGTATCAGGCAAGGGAGTGGGTTCTCCAGGCTGCACTGACAGAATGCAATTTTGTTTCACAGCTGCTTGCTCATGGTGACACGGCAGTCTGGCTGGGCCTGTCATCATATATATGACTCGTCTTGGGGATAGTTTTGCCAGCACAAAATCCAGCAAAAGCGAGCAAAGGAGCACAGAGCAGTGGGGAAAAGCAAGTGTGACTTGCACAGGAAGGGAAAAGAGGAACCTGAGGAGTTGTGATGGGTGAAATGGCCGGTCCACTTGCCATAACGTTCCTCTGTTTCCCATCTCCAAGTCTGTTCCATAGCATTTTCAAAATAGAAATAACTATGCATGGTTTGTTTTCCATTCCATTCCATTCCATTCCATTCCATTCCATTCCATTCCAGTGTACATTAGAAATGTACACATTCTAGTGTACATTTCTCAAATTATAAGCAATTTTATATGCATCCCCCCATTGACTAAAGCATTTCTATGCCCATTAAAAACAGTGAATTTCACTGTTACAATATGCAAATGTTTTTACTGCCCCTGCCTCTGTTCTGCAAAACACATCTTGGGTCTGGAAATGCTTGGCATTCTGAAAGCATATAGTCTATATCTGTAATAAGGAGTGAAGAAGTGTGTGTGTGTGTGTGTGTGTGTGTGTGTGTGTTTGTGATGTATATGATCGAGCCAATGGAGCAGGCCCATTATCACAAATCCGTACCTTGTGCCTGCCTGCCTGCCTGCTCAGTTCACTGTCCAGGTATGACGTATCAATGGGCAACTTCAAGGCTCCTTCAATCTCTTCTTTGGGTTAATCTTTAAGTCAGTCCTGGCCTAGATAAGCCCTGAAAGGGAAGACTGTCCTGTGAGAATGCTTCTGACACGGGGCAGTCTCTTTATGCACAGACACCTGGAAGCAGGGGATGGCCAAACAAGAAGTTACTCCGTTGTGAAAAGACACATCAGGTAGAGATGACATTTGAGGCTTTCTCTCTCTCTCAAACAAGAATCGCCTGCTAGTGGAACCCCCTGGCAGTTTAGTGCTGCCTAGTGACTAAAGTCTGTATTTATACTAAGCACACATGCACCCTTTCAATAAAGCTATTTCGATTTTGCAAACAGGCAGGAGTTAAGCTACCATCACGCATTTCAAACTTTTCCTTGGAAAGTTGATTTTTTCCCCCTTTTTTAAATGGGTTAATTATTTGCAAACAAAATCTCCAAGAGCCAGTAATATAGGCAGGCTGCAAACAGGCCTGGGCTACCTCCCTGCAGAACTCCTCATGAACAAGTAGATTGCCCAGGGAAGAGCAGTAACAGCTTGCCAGACTGGGGACCCCTGTATCTGTGGGGCTTCTTATCCATTGCAGTGTGTACTCTGCATGTTCTAAGAACCAGTCACATAGCTGAATAGGTTCCCACTACACATAGCTTCTGTGAAGCTCAGAATTAAAGGTGCAATGGATAAGGAGCCCAAGTGACATAAGTGTCAATGGCCTCCCCTGCTGCCAGTTGAGGCCAGCAGCTCCACACCCCCTTGACACAGGCCATGCATGCAGGGGTCTTCCTGAAATTGCCAGTCAACAGAACACGGAGCCCTGCTGAGACAGCTTCATGGCTTTCCATCACACTCCATGTTACCTCTCTTCCTCAGTCCTTCCTCTCTGCACCTGTTCTTGTGCATTTAAGCTTGCAATAAACCTGCCTCATTCCATCTATCTTGAGCTTGTTTTTCCCCGCTTTCCCTGTACCCTGATTTTGCATTACAAAGAGATGTATCAGTTCTCCTTGTTGTCTGCCTGCTGTCTATACATCAGCTGTGATTGTTGGTGATGCTCTTAAGACTTGCTCCATCTATCTCTCAAGATTGCATAAAGAGGGGCTGGCAGTTAATGCTTCTTCTGATGATTCACTTGCATATTGCACTCTTTCTCTCCCACACACACATTCATGTTCCTTGCCATTTATCCTGGGTGTATGTTCAAAGAATGGGCTTGTTCAAGGACCCAGGGTCTGTGCAGTGTTTTGCTCTGCCTGAGCATTGACATACCCTGTGCACCTAAATATGATGCTCTGACTGGGAAAGAACATTGCACATTTAGTGACAGGCAAGGATAGCAGTTTTTAATTTCACAGTAACATCATTGTAGGATGAGAGCAGTCAAGAGTAATCTGGAGAAACAGAGAGAGAGAGAAGTAGGACTGTGCCATGACATTAGGGAACAAACTTCTCCAGGTGTTTCCAAATGAGGTAGGTCAAGTTGATAAGAAAAGGAAGGGCTTTTCTGTGGTGGCACCCAGATTTTGTTAGCTCCTCCCCAGAGCTGTCTCCTGTCACTAATAGTATAAGATTTCCAGTTCCAGATCTTTTTATTCTTCTGGACTTTTCCATACTTCAGTTTAAAATACATATTTTACATAATTTAAAATCTGCCTTGGTGCCTGAGAAGGAGAAGAAATTTGTTTCCTTCACATATTGAGGAACAAGATCTATTTTTCACTTCTTGGACTCATGGTTAGATTAAAACACCTTCAGATATTTAGATTTAAAAATCCGTCAGATTTCCCAATTCTCTGAATATTGCAATGAAATTCTCTGCTGAAAGGAGATTGTCCTGCATATGTTTCAAACATATACTTCCCCCAGTTTGGCCAGGAATAGTTCCATGTGCCCTGGAGATGTCAAGTCAGTGTTTTAATTGTCAAAGAAAGAAGCAAGGGCTCTCTTTCATGCGAATTGTGCCATTTTTCCTTACAGGTATTATTTGAAAGAAGTGTTCACATGGAACAAAAAAGACAACAGGAACTATAACTATAATAAATAAATATCTGTGAATTAATTAGCATTATATGACTAGTCATTAGCTAACAATGTTTCATATTAAACCTTGCTATATATAATATTATGCAAAAACTGGATATAATTATTCACTGTTTTTAATAAGTTAATTTTGTTACTGCCCTTTCTTAAGTAGAAGTATCTTCAGCATAAAATTCTTTCTCTCCCTCCCTTTGCCTTATCCCTTTGGCAAAAACTGTACATCACTCAGAAAAGTTACTGACTTCAGGATTCCCACCTGCCTCCTATGTTCTTACTTCTACAAACAACAGCCAGTCCCTGTTCTGGAGAAGCTGTAAAACATCTGTACAGGTGAGATGGAGTGTTTCCTTCCTATCTGCTCCTTTGCTTTCAAACGAGAGAGCGCGAGAGAGAGCATAATACAACTAAAACTCTTGGATCCATAACAGAGCAAGTGAATTACAAATAAAAATCATTTTTACTGTGGGCTGCAAAGGTTATTTTTACTTTTGCCTGTTAGGTTGTAAAGTTTGGTGCTGATAAAATTGTGAGCAGCCACTGACGCACACCAAGAGCTGCATTTTGTAGTATGAGTTACTCAGCAGATGCACATTGTTTCCAAGCCTTTTGCACACATGCGCACACACACAAAACCCAAAACCCAGAATTCTTACCTTTCTTCTGGGCCCTTGGAAGCACTATGCACATCTAACCTATCAAACTGTCCATCACATTTGCTTTTCCTTTTTCCTGCTCAAAGGATGGTATGCATGGCATTTATTCTTGCAACATGTAAGGAACTTGGAGAGGGGTCCTTGAACCAAGTTCTCAGGGAAGCTGGAGCCAGCAGCTTACTTCCTGTACTATCGTCATCTTCCTGGGTCCTTGGCAAGCCCAGTGGACGAAATCCTCTGTTAAAGCTGTGATGGCACCCAGCCTGAATGTTGCCAGCCTGCCACACAAACCTGCCTCAATCTCAAAGGCCTGGCATCAGATTTGGCTCCTCAGTGCAAGCAATTCCTTGTTGGGAAGGGCTGGTAGACATGCTCCAAGGATGGTGCTCCTGCTTAACAGGGAGTAGCTCTCTGTTGCAAAACACCCATTTACTTGTTTATTACATTTCTAGGCCATCCAATACACACCTCTCTCTAGGCAGTTTAGTGCAATTAAAACATTAAGTTGAGCATAAGTATAAATGTTTAAATATAAACATTCAAAAGCCAGTGCACCTTAGATCCAGGTTCTAGTTTCCACTCAGCCATGGGCTGAGAATCTAACAGGGCATGATTTTTAAAAGGCAGTGGAAGGTGAAAAGCTATCTGTCTTTTTACCAGCCCTGCCTTGATCTTGCTGTTTGAGCTTTGGATTAGGCGGAGGTTGGGATGTATGAGAAAGTCATTCCACTTCATTTCTGGAGATGATTTACTGAGTTTTCACCTTCTGGGCCATAGACAGATTGAGATGAAATCTGTGATTCACATTTCAGAACTTGCAATGTGATTTGCAGGCCCAACAAAATGTCTCTGATGTATGCATACATTTGAAAGCTGCATGAAAGTGTGCATCTTTGAACAAAAAATGTCCACAAATATACTTTGAACGACAAGGGAATAGTATGTGCATCCCTTAGAAAACAACAGCAGCAGCACCACTCGCAATCTGATCCAGATGCAAGTCAGAATGAGCTTTGAGATGGAATTAGAACTTTGGTGGGTTTGAGTTTTGCTGATCTGCACATCCCTAGGTAGACGCTTCCATTCTTGATTCCCTTTACCTAAGGAGCACCAATCCTGTAGGATTGTGCTTTCAGTCTTCTTCTGAATATCTAAATAACTTCCACAGAGCTTTTGCCATGGGGCTTAATTAAGGTCTCTTCTGCACATGCAACAAGACAAGATGGCAGAGTCCTGAGGTGCAGCAGCCTCCGGGTCTGGAAATACTACTGTCAAAGCAAGTTGAAGGCAACAAGAACTTGTGATGTGCCTCTCTCCAAAAGTTCCCCACCCCCAATGCAAAGTCCCCCATTCCCCAAAGGTCATGGAAATGATCAAAGGTGATCAACCCTTCTTTGTGGCGATTAAGTTTTGCTAAGAATTGTGCCTGCCCTCAGCTGCTGCTGCCACATCCTGGGTCAATAAACTATTATTCTAACAGCTTTTTACAGTCCACTGCCTTGAAATTGACTGCCCGGAGCTTTGTGCTACTTTATGGAGGACAGAAAAAAATAAAGAGCAGAAGGGCCACAGGGAAGAAAAAGAGGAGAAAGGAAAGAAGAGAAGAGAAGACACACTTTCCTGAAGATTAATTGGTCATTATTTGATGCGCTTGAGCAACACAGTTCATTTCCCGTTTGGCTGAAATCTAACCAGTTGGCAAGACAGAGATTTTTTTAAACTTTTTCACTTGCAACTATGAATAGTTTCACACATTACATAGCAACATCGTGGTCCTTTAAAGCCCTAAAGCTTTTGGGATCCATATCCTCTTGCTTAGACCTTTAGATTAGCCATAGAGATCCATCTTTGGGGGCAGTTAGGGGGACAACTATATGGGAAAAGGTCTTTTCTTGAGAGTCCCTCACCTGTGGGGGGCTTTGTCCTCTGGGTTCAATCAGTTCCCAACACTGCAGGCTTTTAGAAGAGCCTGGACAACTTGCTTGCTCAGTCTCATCTATCCCCAATTATGGTTGCTGTGGCTTGGAGGTGGAATTGTATGGTAGGTTTTAGTAGTTCCTAGGCCAAATACATTATGTTGGTGTTCATTCCTTTTATGAATTTGTTTTGTTTTTAATTGCATTCTTTTAAATATGAATGTTAGGGTTAAAGGCAGCTCAAAGGTATTTTAAAGAAATACCACAGCACTAGATTTTGTGACAGATCTTGTCACTGTATCTCCAAAAACAACCCCTTATCATTTATTTATTTATCTCTGCCACTCAGTAGCTGAAGCTGTCTGGACAGAAAGCTTAGTTCACAACAATTAATCAAAATATTAAAAATATGCAATACAATGCAAATGCAATAAAAGCCAGTATAAAATTCCAGTATATAAATTTAAAGAAGCTTAAAATATTAAACAGTTTAACATTCAAACCCCTTTTCAATAAAAATAGCCCTAATTGAAATAGCTGATGAGTTTACAAAGACATCTGTCGGTTTCGTACTTCTTAGTTATTATCCGTTTGGTGGAATTTCCCATTGTGCCTTCAGCATACTCTCAACCCTTAGTAATAAATGACTTGAAGGGAATGGGAAACATACACCTTTCTCTTGTGTTTCACCTCTGTATCTTTCCACCCATACTTCCATTTATATTTTGTATAACATCTCAACGATATTAAAATTAAAATTAATAATAACAATACTACAAAATTTATCTCCAAAATATATATTTATATACGCACTTGGAAACATTTCAGTTGCCAAGATCTAATATTCGGAGAAGTGAAAAATCTGGTGCTAAGGTTCTGATTAGCACATTAGTTTGAAAGGTGCTTATCAGGTCGTTTTGTATATCAATTTGCAAACACCTAATCCCTCAGCATCCAGACTGGTCATCAGTTCACCTCAACAGAAGGCTACAGAGAAGAAGCAGGCATTTGTCTTGGGCAACAGTGGAAGTCTTTCCTGGTCAATCTTGGGCTCTGATTCCTGGCCTTGACAGGGAAGGATATAACTCTGTTTCTGGTCTATGACAATTTTGCATGTGCTCATTCATAACTCCATAAAAGTCAATTTCTTCATTTGATCTGCAAAGTGTTTTAGTCCACATGCAAACTGATATATACAATCATTTAATATTTATTGATTCCATTTGTGTGTTTACCTATTTTCTATTTGTATATTTTTCCTATTTTTCCTTTTTACCTATTTTCTCCTAAGACATGCATTTATAAACATATTTGATTTCAACGTCTTTTATACTGAAATGTACATTTCGGACCATGTGATGGTACATTTTTTTGTGCCAAGAACTGTGTCATTAAATTTTCAGAGAAGTGTAATATCCAAAGAATAATTATTCTCTGGCCCACACATTACTCTCCACCTTGGTCTGCAGAAATGATATTTGTACACTTCCTCATGGAGCATCTCCATATTTCTAGTCTCATTTAACTAAGAGGGGAAAATGATTCCTATATCGCACTCCCAAGAAATTAGACTAGTCTAATCAACGCCATCTTCTGCTTCCCTCAGAAGTGCTCAAAAGTTTAGTGCGAGCAAGAAGAACTCAATAGCTCTTGGCAGAGAGAAACATTCACTTGCCACTCCAGTAACAAAATGATTGCAGGAGGAGAAGAGCTGCACAAACTGAAGTCACAACTTTGCAGTGGCATTTCATTCCACTTCTTTCAAAATGATATTTATTTATTTTTGTATGGTTGCTTTCCCACCAGAGATTACAAAGTGCTTCATATTTATGCAGATTTCAACTATGTCACAAAAGGGACACAGATTAAGCACTTAGTTCATATAATTTATTTAGTTTGCACTGCATGTTTCATTTGGTGCAGGATTCAGGTAGCTGAGCAGGAGTGAGGCTTGTTGTTTTCTAGCATGGACTAGTTTGATGCACTCTTACTGGATATATGTATAGAAAAAGTGTTGAAAGGCAGAATCTTTTGAATGTTTAGCCAGAAAAAGACTACAAATCCTAGCATGTCCCAGTCAACCATGCTGGACCTGTTTTATGTCTAAAAATGCCTTGAATTGCACTCTTGCAGGTGTAAGAGGCAGAAGTCATCAAGAAGGTAAAGGAGCCAATGCTTTCAACTTGACAGCCTTTCCCAATTTTCTGATAGCCAAACCAGATTTCCTGAATTAAAATTCCAAGTAGACGTCACTCTAACATTAGGATGGGAGGAGAAATTAACTCAGTTCATAGTTTTTAATGGAAACTTCCCAATTTGCACTGCATGAGACCTGTAGAGGGACTGTAACAACGTCAGAAGCAAGGACTCCAGTTGTGAGAGAGCCATCATCCCAGCTTGGCTTGTTTTTAGCTCTTTTCTTGGCCAGGTGTGAATATCCACTGAACACATGCTGGCCAAGTGGCTCATTCTGATCCTTAATTGTTGTTGAGAAAATTCACCCTGTAGATACTGTGAGAATTACAGCTCAGCTCAGGGGGATAAAGAAAGCCCAAGGGGTGTGGCAGATGACACCAGTGTCCCCACTCCTGCTAAGGTTGCTGACCCTTCATCCCTCCACTATGCCACAGCTATTGCATGACCTTCGTTGCTCTGGAGGGACCATTTCTGAAATCCCTTTTCTGCCTGTAGTCCCCCATGTGACACCTCTCTAAATCAGGCTCAATACTTCAGAAGCGACTGGGATGCAACAGAAGGGCTAAGGCTAAAGGCTAAAAGCACACTCCTACTCTACCCCTCACACAGATGGGGCTGTAAACTCCCACTTAGGGTTTCAGTCTATAGCTACTGCCATTTCATTTAGCAAACGCCCACATGTCCAAGTTCACTTCTCTGTATGTACCTCTCTCTCTCTCTCTCTCTCTCTCTCTCTCTCTCTCTCTCGCACACACACACACACACACACACACACACACACTTTGATCACACACATGGAGCTCCTCTAATGTATAGTCCATTTATCTTCATGACACCACAGACCTCTTTGTGGTGAAGAAATGCCATCATGCCCAATTTAGCTCTGAAAAATGGAAACACATGGAGGTTGAACGACCTCTCCTGTGCCACACACCTTCTTTTCTTACACCACCAACTGTTGCCTGAAGCAGACATACTTTGCTTGGACTTCTTGGAGTTTTCATATCATCTAGGATGAACCTTTCCCTCATCAGAAGAACCAGTCAACCATCGGCTTCTACACTGGCCTGTAGCCACATATTGGTCTGGTGATTTTTGAGTCCCTGTGTAAATCCAGCCTTGCACAGGAGCTCGGTATGTGACCAGACACTGCCTGCCTTTTGCCTGCATTGATCCTATGCCAGATCCAGCCAGTAGCAGCTCTCACAGACACTTCCATCCACTGCAACGTAAGGACAGTCATTGGCAGCCGCCACATCACCAACCTCCTCTTTTAATGGGATGAAATAATCAGAATAATTAGAATGCATATTATAATGGGCAATATGAATCACTGTGTTTCTTCTATTCACTCCTTGGCTTCAGAAACCATTTCCAACATGCCCTTTGGAATCACAAAAACCTTTCAACCAAATGTTTCTAGATGAACTGCCTTCCTGTAAAGTAATTCACTAATTAGTGACTGAGATAGTCAGAAAGTGAAACACCTTTTTCAACTGTATTTTAGAATCAGTCTGGTCAAAATAATTTGTTCCTATGCCTAGCTTAACACAACACTTTAAGCCATGATGGTTTATAAATTATGGTGGTCTAACATATCATTTGAACTCATCACTCTTTCCATTCTGAGGTAGTTTGTAAGCTACTAGGGAGACCCAGGGAGCAGGGTGGGAGATCTGACCCTTCACAGCACCCCTTTGAGCTCTCACATGTTGTTCTGGATGCCTCAACTGACCTGCATTTCAGGTCCTCTTATCTGAGATGAGACTTTCTGCTCGATTGTGCATCACAGCATATGTGAAGCAGCCCATTTTTTTCTGCCCCCAAAAAGGGGAGTAGTTGGAGGGGCAGGCTAGCCCACCAACCAAGCACGCAGAGGTGAAACACCAAGAGCACAATTCCACTTGTGCAGAAGTCAGTAGCAAAACTCCCACTGATTTTAGAGGGAGAGGATCACAGCCCAAATAACAGGCGCCACAATTCCCTCTTTTGTCTCCCTTTGAGTCAGCATACTCCTGTTCTACGCAACATTTCAGGGCCATGCAGAGGCCAGATGGTGGGAAGTGGCTGACAAAAACACATGGCAGAACTGGATCCAAATGCAGTGGACTGAGGAGTCAGTTGAAATAGATGAGAATTAACACTGAGCTAGGAGACGGCACTGGTTGAGCTCTTCAAGTGCAAAGCGTTCTTTTCCAACAAGAAATTAATTTGTAGATCAAAAGGAAAACCATTAAACAACAGAAAGTAAACAGGGTCAGGAGGGGTAGGGAAATGATGAAAAATCTTGCAGCCCCAGGACTTGGATTGCTGGGGAGAGGATTAATATTTCTAACAGATATTTCTCACAGGCCATGAGAAACTTTCTTTGCAACATTAGAACACACTGAAAAACACTTCCTGATTTGATTCCTAATGTGGAAATGAGATTTGTGTTTTTATATATATCTATATAGATATATAAGAGTGTAGGACATACTCTCACACACATCTATATGTATAAAACCACAATGGTCATACGTATCTATTAATCTTCCATCCTTTTTTTCCTAGAGGCTAGAAATAAAACAATATTTGATACTCTTTGTTGAGCTCTAGAGGCCAAATCAAATAACAAAGGGGCAAAAAAGAAGCAAGAACTGCCTTTAGCATCTGACATACTTTATAAGAAATAAAAGAGACATCCAGCAAAATAAATAAAGAAGGGGAAAGGTTGTGGAGGTGACAGAGGGCAGGCAAAGTGCGACTTCTCACTTTCAGAACAGACTTAAATGTAAAAAATGGGAACTTCGGGGACTTTTAGGAGTTCTGAAACACCTTTTCTCCAAGCTGCAACCATTCTGAAACCTCAGGGGATGGCCCCATCTCATTCAGAGCAAATAAAATTAAGGATTTCAGGTCAAGACCGCCTCTTGTATATGCTGAGACTGATGCACAGGGAGTGGAGTCACTGATATTCTTCAGGCCCACTCCTTTGGCCTCCCATGATCATCTGGGAGGCCATAGCGTTCTTTGGAGCTCCAGCTCTCAGATTCTGTGACCCCCTACCTGCACCTTTGCAGCCAGTACAGAAAGAATAGTTTCAGTTGGCCCTGCCGCACTCAAGGTTGCACTGAGCTTCAAAGGTTCCACTGAGCTTTGGGGTGGGGGAGGTGTGATGGGGTGCCGGGGCCACAGAACTATGCCAGTTCCAAAAGCACCCTACCCTTCCTTCCTCCTCCTCCCCAGGACTAAATCTGCATGCCCCAAAACAGCCATGTAGAGTAAGTGCAAGGTATGAGGAGCAGAGACCACAATCGCTGAAACTCCTACCTTGCACAGGATGCCCCTACGCTTCTGAGTTTGGAGGCTTACAAGCATCAGCCATCTGGGCAATAGGACTGTGCCCTTAATACTGCTGGGGTCATGATCCCCAGCTTGGTGCCCTGCTGAAGGCTGGACTTCAATTCCCAGCATTGCAGCTAAATTTGGGATGTGCCAGTCAGGCAAATTCAAGATTGTCAAATTTCTCTGAATTTCACCTTGAAGCTTGTTCAGTCTTCAATCCAAAGTAGCCTAAGAACTCTTTCTATTATTTTGCACAAAAACCCATGAATGTTTTGTGCACAAAGCATGTTTGTATACATCTGTTTATAATTAGATACATGTTCACTTTCTTCTCCATTGATTAAAATGCTGTATGCATTCTAATGTAAATTGTTCAGATCTATGCATGCTGTTAAATACTTTTCTTTGTGTGGGTGGGTGGGAGTACATACAAATCACACCACAATCTTGGAATAGATAGATTTTGACCACAGGTTGTGTTTGAGTCCATGTCTAGTCTGGATTATACAAACTGGGTTAATCTTGATTGAAAACAAACTGAAATTAATTTATCATGAATCTCAAAGTTCAATTCATGTGCACAGTACCAGATGGGGAAGGCTAGGTTAAGAGAACCACATGCAAAAAGGACCAAAGGGCTCTGGTGCTTTTAATACATGCATAGAAAAAAGGATGTTGGCAGGAAGAGCTGTTTTCACTGGGCACAATAAATGGCATTGTCTTTTTCCTCGAGGCATTCTGAAGTGGCTTAGACTGAAGGCCCAGTTGCTGGCACAGGGTATAGTATAGCATTATGAGTGTTAAATGTGGATCATGAGTCCTAGGGTTTGAATCCCCTCTCAGTGGCCTGAAGCATGCTGGACCAATCATACTGGCTTTGTCTAATCGACCTCACAGGGTTGTTGGGAAGACAAAACGCAATGACTTGCAACTCGGCTCAATCGCGTTCCTTGGAGAAAGTGGAGGATATAAATATAAACAGTGCTTCAGGTATGAATGTAGTAAGTCACAGTGAAGAGAATTATCCCTCAGAAGACTAAAATCATTCATCTCTAGACAGTTTCTGAGTCAATAAACAGATGCTTGAGAATGATAGCCCACGCTGATTGGTCCTACTGCTCCATGGTGGTGGGGAGAACGTGGGAGGACACGAGGAGTGCTTTGATGGATTGAGGAGAAGCAAAGCAGGCTTTCTCCAGCTCTTCTCGGGCTCATAAATCACATTTGCCTCCATGGGATTTACGATGCGCTTGCCTGTCGTTTCAGGAATGCTAGCTGGATACAAGATGCAAACGATTTCGCCAGGAGTAATCCCATTGACTTCAAAAGGGTCCACTCCAAAATAAATACATTTAAAGGTTGCAACCATCTGCCAGTTCTGTCCACGAACCAAGAGCAATTGCGTTTATTGAGAGAGTTCAGATTGCTTTCTACTCTTGAGCTGCTTTGCTTGTCCAATTTTCTCTCTCTGTTTAAGAATCTCTCATTGTGGAATCTTAAGCCAAGGTAAGTGGACTTCGGGCTTGATGGATTGACCTATTATTATTGTTATTACTATTATTAACCTGAACCCAAATATTCACCAGATTGATCCAGGTGCAAAGGACATATATTGAAAATTAAAGAACAGCTTCATTCTCAGTGTATTTCTGGGCCAAGAAAGTTATTTTCCATGCCAGAATTGAACTGACTGAGCTCCGTTCACTCCCAGTAATCTCTTTTATGCAAAGGTCCATTCCAGGTTACCCCCAAACTTCAGCAGCCTAATTTAGATGGGGAAATGTCCTTCTAGTGTTGCTTTAAACAAGGTAAAAATCACGTGATTTTATTTCAGTTAGAATTAAGTTAAAAATAGGGATCTGCTGCAATGGGAACATTCAGATCATTTGAGCTCAGTGGAGATCCTGCCTCTTACCTTAGAAGCCTGTTAAGTCGGGGTATTTTTTATGGACTTCCAACTCTGAGACTGGCACATTTGCACATAAAAAAGTATTTTAGGAAATATATGCAAATATGCAAATCACTTAAGAATAATACAGTTCTTGGTTTGCAATTTTGCACAAATTGTATTTTTCCTTTTTTTTACAAATGTCCATAGTGTTCATGAGGGAAGTTCATGGGCTGTCTGAACATGTTTTACAGGGAGTCAGCACCAGTGGAGGGCTGGCAGACCAGAATCCGGGGAACAAAACCATGAAAATCCCCTGGATGTTCCCTCCATCCCCATTTGCTTCTTCACATATCCCTCCTTTGACAACATGAAGAAATGAACATTATAGAGGCACAACCAGGACATCAAAAGATACACATAAGAACATATTTTGATCATTAGCAAACAAAATGGTTTCTATAAGAATTGTTGATATTCTTATAGAGAGACTAAGAAATCAGCAACCAGGAACTGGAAGCCTGTTGATTTTGTGGGAACCTACAGGTAGATCACAGTGTAGCTTCTGCCAGCTCCTGCTTTACACAGCCTTTGCTTGGAAGCAAAGAACAATTTATGAAACATGTGCTCCACAGCAAGTTATATCAAGACCAGCAGCCACCCGGTTGCAGCATCAATGTTTATATCCAGTGGTGTAGTGGTAAATTTCATTTGCAGACTGCCATCATGACAGTCCCTGCAGCTATGATCCTATGGAGAATCTAAAACTCAACGTAACTCTGTGATCCATATCAGCAAGCCAGTAGTTTTATCTCCACCAACGGGTCTTAAATGCCCATTTAAAACTGAGCCACCACAAAATACTGCGCATTGCATCACAGTATTTGATGCAAGGCAGAGGATGAGGTGGCTAGATGGTGTCACTGGGGCAGTGGGTGTGGGCTTGGGTGGGCTCTGAGGGATGGTGGAGGACAGGACGGCCTGGAGGAATGTGGTCTATGGGGTCTTGATGGGTTGGGCACTACTTCGCAACTGAACCAAATAATAATAATAAAAAATAAATAAGGTCTCAAAACCTTTGATACTGAGTTGGAAGGAAAAGGGATAGGGCAGCCAACCGATGTTCAACAGGGAAAGAATTCCATACAGCTTTTCTATTCTGGGTAATGGCTTCCCTCCCATACTTTCACTCTCAGAAACACACTCACTCAAGTCTCTGCTGATGCCATGCAGTAAGATGCATCCGTGACAATCACAACACCCTGAGTTCTGCCTACACAAAAAAGAGAATTTTACCACACATCTCCATGTCAATAGAAAATTAGGAACATGGTTGCAACTCATGGAAGCACATGGCAGATTGGGAAAAGTCTGGTGGTATCTCCGTGGTAGATCACATCTTTTGGATGTAAAAGGTGGTCCATGCATTCCCTACCAAGGGCTATGAGAGACTCCTGAATGGAGCCCTGGAAAGTCTCCATTTGTCATTGTTCTCAACTAGATGAGTAGAAGGCCATTTGGGAAAAGCAGTTCTCAAAACCAGGGCATAGAAAATTGTCTCAGTGATGGGGCACATGCTTTGCAGAAGATCAGACTCAATCCCTGGGCAGGACTGGGAATCATTTCTGTCTGAACCCCTTAAGAGGTGTTGAAAGGCTCACAAAATACATTGTTATGTTGTTGGGAGATGCAATCACACAATCTCAAAACAATTCTCTTTCACACAAAGAAATCTAGGTGGTGGCAACTTTTCATCTGACCTAGGAAAGCATGCTAATTCTCAAATTATCCAGTAAACGTTGTCTCCCAAGCACATTTTAAAATACAGATTACACTGCATCATAAAAACAAATAAGGATCTACCACCTATCAGTGTATGCTGACACACTGAATGGCTCACTGTTTAGGGTCAAAGGAGGACTCTTCCATTTATAAAAGGGAATATATTTGCTAAGCTATTTATTTCTCAAGATGTTTGAGAAGAGCTTTGTAGCCAGAGCTATAGCATTGCAATTTCACTGGGATAAAGTAATGAGAGAGAAAGTCTCCTTGGACACGCTCATTCTGTTCAGATGTTCAGAAAGACCAGGTTGCTCAGCTCTTCTTGTTGCTCTGAAAGCTTGAAAGTCAGCAAAGCATTGAAGCAAGAATGCAGCCATTCAAATGCAGCTACTGCAACTTAGCCCTTTTCCAACAATGGAGGGTAGCAGTAATCAAGGTCACATATGCCGTCTCTGCTCCTGACATTAATGCATTCAGCTGCACTTCTAAACAGCCTAACCATGTACACGTTCTAATGGCAAGTTCTTAATGCATTTTGCCACCCTGCAAGGGAGACGCTCCCAACCAGGCATACAACTGCATACTCTGTGTTTTCTATTTTCTTGCTCCTGTCCCCACTAGATCACTGTTCTGCTTTTGTTCTTCAACCAGAGATGAAGGTTAGGAATATGTGAATCATCAAAACTGGACTTCATCAAAGTTCTCCAGATGCCATCTCAGTGAATGTTCTGACTTTAGTCCATACCAGATTGTGTTGTTTTTTTTTTTTTTGCCTGAAACTCTGCACATGTTTTTGTGCACATTTTCCTAAATGTATGCATCCACTGTACACGTTTTTGACACACACATTATTCTCCCATTGATTAAAACACTTGGAATGGTTGGTTTCCCCAAAAGTACATGATTCATGTGCATGCACATTTTTCAGATGCATGCATTTTCGCAAGCACTTCCCCCTGAGGGATGGGGCTGCGAATCATGTCATAAGCATAGAAATGTAGGAATTTCAGCTGCTGATCACATCTGAGTTTGTGTGTCATCAGGAAGGTGCAGATGAATTTCTCAACCCCTAGCAAGGATACCACCCCACTGCCACACAACCGCCCTGTCTCCACAAGTGGCAGCACAGACAGATGCTCGGAGATCCTGCTGGGAAGCAGGGCACACAGTTTCATGCATCTTGTTTGCCAGCAGAATTCTGTTTTCTCCCCTGCTAAACAGATTTGCTTATGTGACAGAACCAATATGCATCTGTTCTTCACTCAGACACTGGATTTCGGGGATGCTCTGAAGAAAGAGTGGAGGACTTAAGAAGCTTATAGTAAAAACAACAGCAACTTTCAAAAGGCATCTTCATTGGGGATGCATGAAAAATTCATTTCAGTCCATTTCTGATGAGAATTTTACCCAATTCACACCTTCCTGACTGAACACAAACTTGAGTGCACTAGAAGTTCATGCATTTCTGCACTCACAGTATGATTAGCAAACTAAATGCAAAACAAAACAAACAGCAAGACCAGTATGTTCAACAGCATGCTCACATTTCAGGATGTATTCAAAAACACATACATTTCAAAACAGTGCATAATTGATGCCTATGTTTCAAAAAATATATACAGAGAAATGCTCCTGGATTTTTGCATTCAAAACGGAGGGGAAAAACACCCTTACAATTTGATGCACAGTTGAGTGCCAGGGTGGGATTCAGGTAACTTTGACAACCTCATGTTTGGACCTTCAGTTTCTGAAATGAAGTGCCCACCCTTTTAAACTAGACATTTTCTGTTTGGACTTGCACAAGATTATACATTTGGATCATTCCCCCTAGGCAGTGGCACTAAATAGCATCCTGACCTAATTTTAGTCAACTCCAAGAACAGGTTATACTGAGCACCTTGTACATTAAGATGGGTACCCTCCTGAACCAGAGCACTCTACCCTATGGCCAGATTTCCACTGCTACACATTACAGAAACGATCACAATATCAGTGATTTGCTGCAGTAATAATAAGAATAGCTCCCATAATTGTAATAGTAGTAATTCATGGTCATAGTCATCAACACAATTAGTGTCGTTCATCACTGCCCTTATTAATTACCAGCAGAGAAGGCCTCAAGGCAAAATACTTTCAATCTCATTTGCAATTTGGATGTGTATGAGCACAGGCACAGAAAAGATAGAGGTTGTTCATCTAGAAGTGTAAATTTGATATTGGTTGATCTTGGCTTGAGCAGTGAAAACCTGTGGGGAAAAAATTAAGAGCAGATGGGTTTCTTATATCAGCTCAAACTGCAGTTGGTGTAACTCCCCTGAAATATTTCCTTGATCTTATTGAAAATCTTTTGCCTGCTTTAAATTTGTTCCGATATCTGTCATGAGGGTGGACCTCCAACAGTGGCTCAAAATGTCACTTTAGACAAACTTAATCACAGTGCTGCCATCTGCTCTACTAACATCGCACCTCTCACCTGTAGCGATGAACGTTGTGTTTGGATTGAGAATCACCAGCCAAGATTCCCAACACAACATCCAGTGCTTCTCAGCAGTGCTCCAAAGCTTGGGGTGTGTGAGAAATTTGTTTCACTTCATTTCTGACCAGAATTTGCCCAATGGGCATCTGCCAGAGCCAAGCATGAACTGAGCTGCAGCTTATGCCCTCCTGCCCCAAACGCATTCATCTGAAAAAATGTCCACACAAACGCACACCGATTTTCATGCAATAACCAGTAAACACCAAGAGCAACAGCAAAGTTTGCAACCTGACACAGTGTGAGTCAGAATCAACTTCAGGTTGGAATTTGGAGAACCTTGGTAAATGTGCACAGATTGTATAGTTTGTATGTGCCGGCGACTCAGCCATGTTGCAGGGCTTTCTGAAATGGATGCACAGTTGCCTTGGGGTCAGCTTCACCAGATGCTAGATATCAAATTGGCCCACCCATTTCTCTCTCTCTCTCTCTCCTCAGTCTGTTTCTGGTAGGAAATTCAGCAAATTAGAATGAATTCCCTGTGATGGGAATCCTTACTTCAGGGCCAAACATGGACTCAAATATCAGTAGTTCAGAAATGTGTACATTTCTGATCTTGAAACATGACCCACAACTCCCCCACCCCGCACCTTTATGTGTTCAACAACACATATACATTTGAGAAATGTGCCTGAAAAATGTGTACTTTTCAAAAAAGCACACAAACTTTTTAGATCAATAGGAGAAAGCATTTCAAAGGTTTGGAAAACTATGCATGGAAATAAAGATTTTTCAAGAGAAAAAACACACACAGAGAAACAAATTTCACAGTCCAAGATGCAAGTTAAATGGCCTTCAAGATGGACAAACTGAGAGAACTTCCATAAGCTGAAGTTCTGCTTTTTCGTACATCAAAGCTAAATCGTATTCATATCAGTAACATTGGCATGAGTTATGATCAAGCGGACAAATATTATATGCACAGTTACTTTGCAGTTACTAGACAACTGGCTTCTGAGTCAGCATGTGTAAGATCAGAGCTCCTGTCTCACTCGATGCATTAGCTAAACATGGTGCTACACACCATCTCGAATGGGAGAGCTTTGCTGAACCCCATTCAGGAAACCAAATTTCAGGCTCAGCATAAACAACCAATGAGAAAACACTGACACTATGGAAATCCAGACACCCACAGAGCTACTAAGTTGTCTCTTTAGTGATGGTCTTTAATAGGATAAACTAAACAGTATCAGGATATAAAGTAGAGCTGCTTTGCAGAGCATTATGGAGTGGAAGGAGAATGCGAATTTAATCTGCAGTTTATCACCTTCAGGGTCCAGAAAGCTGTTAAACTCCTATCTGTGTATTTAGTCAGCCCTGTCTGGGTTTGTTTTGCTTTGTTTTGCTTGTTTTTAGAGCATTAAATAAAATGAGGTGAATTCAGCGCACATACCACAACCAGAGAAAATGTTGCCTCCAGCAAGACTTTGGGGAAGAGAAAACGAATCCCAAATCACAACAGTGGTTTGAAATGCAAACCTATCAGACCTGCTGGCTATCAGATACATTTGACACAGCCATGACTTTTGCTTGGCTCTAGTTTCTACCCTAAGGCATCCTTCAGATATCATATTTGCTATTTCTTATTAAAACGGTGGTTAAAACTCCCTGGTAATGTTTCAGAGATATCATTCATTTATTTTCAGCTGTCGTTTGGATGCCATTTTAATTTGAGAAAAGCATCATGGTGGCTGGCTAATTTGTGCCATGCTCAGATTGATTCCTGAATTGCACACCCAAATGAACTGAGCAATCCTCCCTAGCCCCCAGGGCCATATGGAAGGCAGGAGCAGTGCATAAGCCCTGCTTGACACGCATCCACTTCTTTATGATGATTTGGAGAAGTAATCAGGAGGCCTGTGGTTGAAAGACAAGGATGCATAAACAAACAGATAGGATGGAACACAAAGAGCCTTGGCTATTTGGGCAGTATAAAAATGAAACAAAGAATAAATAAGACAGACAGACACACACCTGGCAAATATATTGTCAGTTGAAAATTGACTACTGATTTCAGGGTCTCTACACACCACTGTTGCTAACTTATCAGATTTATGACATCGGTTGCAAAATGAATAGCATTTTTTGGCTCCAAAGGCTTCAGCGGGTATTGGCTGGGGGGAGATAGAAACATAGAAACAGAGCGAGTCAGAGGAGAGAGAGTCGCCTGGTGCTGTCCTTATTTTCTTTCTGGCACCAGGCAAAGACCTTCCTTTAAAAAAAAATTGCCATAGACTTTTGTTCTGTATGTTTTACTGCATTTTGTTGTTGTTTTTAATGTGCAATATGTTACGGTTTTTATGTTTTATTGTGTTTTATCTTGTGGTGTGATTTGGTTGGGACCACAGTGGGTCAGACTGAGACCCAAGCCCTGAAGTTCTGCACCCCTGAAATGGACACTGCACACCTCCCTGATCTGGAAAGGGAAGTTGAAACAGAACTTTCTTCGCTGTGCCCTGACTGGTTTCATCCAAGGAATGCTTCTGCTGAGCTCTAGCCCAACCCTCCTCTGATTGCTTTTACAAGATCAAAAAGAAAAATGAAATAGATTGGAACACACACACACACACACACACACACACACACACGGGGCATAAATGTAGGTGAGGCATGCAAAAGCAGGGGGTAAAACAGCAATTGGCGCCTCTAGCCATGACCTTTATTTTCCATTAATGGACCCAGGTGACTCCCATCTACATCTGAAGCAGCATATGTGAAGCTCAAACAAAGGGATAAACAATGGCAGTTAAGCTCCTTCCCCATCCCCCAGAGGAATGCTGAGCTTTCCCCAGTAATGCTCTTGGCAAAGAGAGCTTTTACCGGCCCCTTCCAAAGGACTTGCAACCAGCTCTCGCCTTGGGGATGTCTATCCAAGCGATCACCGCTCCTGCCCAGGTGGCTTAGCGTTTCCAGGCTCTGGCTTTGGGAAGCTTTGGTCTTCTTAGAGGAGCACATTCAAAACCTGGTTACATGCTACTGGTAAGGCATGCTCTGTGCACAGCAAGCACAAATTGGTCTTGCTCATTTCTCAGTACTAAACTATGCATTGCATGGAGAAAACTATGACTGGCTCTCCTGGAGTTTCATTAAAATTGAAATGAAAGGACAGAAAACAAACAAATGAAATTCAGCCATGGGGACTGCCAGTTCTATGAGAGCAAAGACTTTTAGCACATCCATAAGGTCCCCTCATTCATTTTTTTTCCTAAACTGAAAAAGCCCCAAGATTGTAACCTTCCCTTACAGGAAAATTGAGCTGGTTCCTTGGCATCATTTGGGGCCTTTAACATAAGGCTGTAAATTCCCTTTCTCTACTTTCAGTGTTGTCACAGAGATGATATCTGAGCACTACATAAGGAGTGGTTCCTTCCCTGCTTTCCTCATACATATCTGTAGGTGGCATTGTGGCAGAGCAGGATATTGCAAATACGCAAGAGGAAATAGTGTTCCCTTCCTCCCATTGAAAATAACACCCCATTTCTCTTCCTCTAAAAAATTCTAACAGAAAGTGCTGCTTATCAAGCAAGCAAAAGTGGAGGGCCATGCCATCGTATGAAGAACCCATAAACAACTGTGAGGTGGGAGGGACAAGTGTTTTCTGTAGAAAAACTCATGCTCTCTGGCTGCCCAGGGAAAACATCACATTGAAACACGTTTTGTGGTATCTTCAAAGAGCAGAAGTTCAGCAGCTGCAAGAGACAGATGTCTTGATAGCATTTCTATAAATGCCTTGGGGCTGGGTCCAGATTTATGCTGGATTTACTGTGCTGATGGAAGTGGACTTCCCTTGTTGTTGTTGTCTAGTCGCACAGTTGTGCCAAATCCATCACGACCACATGGACAGCATTCCTCCAGGCTCTCCTGCCCTCTACCATCCCTCGGCGTCCACCCACACCCACTGCCCCAGTGATCCCATTCAGCCACCTCATCCTCTGCCATCCCCTTCTCCTTTTGCCTTCAATCGTTCCCAGCATCAGGCTCTTCTCCAGGGAGTCCTTCCTTCTCATTAGGTGGCCAAAGTTACATCTTCAGTACCTGGGACTTCCCTACTCCCCAGAAAAGGCTTCACAGAGAACCAGGAGGCCCCACTAAATGGGGTGAGCTGTGATGCAGAGGTGAGGAGGTATCTCCTAAGCTAGGACAGGGGAAGCATCAATGAGCAACACTTTTTCTCTTGTGGAACATAAATCCTGGATCAAATGCCATGTGGATCTCTGCTGAGCAAATATATTTTATCAAGGGATAGAAGGGACAATTACACACATCTATTATAAGATCATACAGTCAAGATGACTTGCTTTAAAAGGAGAAATTAACCTATAAACTCCAACAATTAGGTGCATGTGAGCTCTCACACACAAGCTTTCGCCACTCAAAGACAAACAGCTGGGATAGGGATACAAAGGATCTTGCCTGGAAAACGGCATGGAGGGAAAGGTTTAGAATCCCCCTGCAAGCCATTGTTCTGATGGAGCTGGCAGCTCCCATGACTGAATTTCATCTCACATCCTTCTTGTAGGTGCCCTTAAGGCCGTGGCTGGGAAATTTTGACTGTGCAGGCCATCCCGCATGACTCTTCCTGTGCTCTTGCTTTCCTAAACTTGACGTGTATGTTTAACAACATCCTTCTTTTTTTGCTTTTGTTATTTTCAAGCTGGAACACCAGCTGGCCTTCCTCATGCATTTTTAAGGGGAGGGAGAAAAATGCAAACTTCAGTGCAATGTGATATCTGCCTTGAAGCCTGAGGAATTGGCATGGCATATGGTATGCATGCACAGTACACAATTTTACATTTCAAGTTGGAGCAGCACACTGTACACTATTTTCTTTAGAGGGGAGGAAAGATCAGAAACGCAAAACATGGTGCAATCCAATACCTAAAGTGATGTTTTTTGAACAGGTGGACATATTCCTAGTAAGCTTGCAAAGGAGTCTCTTTGTTCAGCAAATGCCTTTCAGGCCTTCTGAACACTGGAGGATAAAGTGGTCTCCAAGAACTTTCTTGCTATTTCCAAGACCAACACATTTCTTAGGGATAAAGGTAGGCAGGATTTGCAGTGGCTGTTCAAAAATTGAGAAAAATGTTTACTGAGATTAATTTGGGAGCTTCTAAAGAAGTAAAAAGTAAACCTTTTCCTTTAAATGTGAAGAGTGAAAATCTATTGATTATAATTCTGTGAATCTCAGAGGTTATATATAGAACTTGTTTTCACCACCACCAAAAAAAGATGGCTGAAAATATGATTTTATCATGGTTTATATATAGCCCATGACTGTGGTAATGACCACAATGGATAGAGCCATACATATTCCTTAAACAATGGTGTCCGATATAGATTATAAAAAGATGCTTGGGTGCCCTTGCTTTTGCATCATGTACACGGCTTGCAAGTTTCCCTTCCCTTGCCCACATGCATGCTTAGCCTCTCTAATATTTCTATGAGCCACCTCTCAAGATACCAGCCTGTAAGCCTTCTACAGGAGCATCAGGGTTGGTGGGGAGAGGCACCAACCCTCAGATAACAGTGGAGAGATAGTCATCATTAGCCAAATGAAGAGGCCAAGCAGACAAGGAGCAAGGCTGAGTGCTGGTCAGGCAAAGCAACCCCGACAACTGTTACAGTTCTACAAGGTCCAGGAAAACAGAAGGGTTGCCTAGGGCAGGGGAGCCACCACAGAGCCAGGGAGAGTATCATAACCTTTATAGACTGCAGTTTCAACTGGATTACCACTAGGGGCATCAGAGCATTGATTCAGAGGATCCTAGTGTTCATTCCAGCCCATCCTGTCCTGACTACTGGATGCCCATGCCTCCAATGTCAGTGGGGCAATGTATTCACTCGGTTCAAGGCCAAACCTTGAAGGAGCTATCCGTGGTGCTGAAGTCCATCCTCAAAACAGGTTCAACATCAAGCACAATTCTTTCAAGCTCAGCGCAAATGCGGCACCACACTGACATTGGAGCCACCAGTCACTGCAGCTCCCAACACGGCCATCTTTCCCTTCCTACCCATTTTTTGATGTTCATCTTGATGTCCTGCTGCCCAGCTACTATTGCCAGAAGTCTCTGCTTGTCTGTAAACAGTAAATAAACAAAGAAACAAACCCCACTTTGTCTGCGCTCTTGGGCAGGCCGCCACAGCAAGTTACCAGCTCACTCTCTGCCTTGATGCCACAGACTCTGACGGCCTCAGCAATAAAGTTCTGATTTATAATTGATAGGGAACCTTCTGCTGGGTCTTTAATGCTTTTTATTTCCTCAGGAAACACTGGCACACAAGCCTGAGTCAGCACATCAGAGGAGAAGTTGCAGGTGTTTCAAAGGCCCCAGATGCAAGACTTGGCAGCCAACAATGGACCAAGATAAGCAGTTTTTTAAGATTCCTGGCACACACCGTGCCAGCTAACTCTTTAATACTTTAAATCAAGCCTTGTCAATCTCCCAGCTAGGGCTTTAATTTAAAATTAACAAGGTAGCTATTCCACCTTTAATAAATAACTATTGATTATTTTCCCCCTTCTTCTTCTTCTTCTTCTTCTTTTTTTAAGGAACGTGGATTGAAGCTTCTTATGCCACCTATGGCTGGTTACATGTGTCAAGACGTACAAGAGCTATTAAAGCCTTATTAAACCCTCCAGATCCAGGCAAGGCTTCAACAGGGCACTTGCTCTTTAATTAACTGGTAGGTGTGTTTTGATGAGTTTAGCTGTGTATATTAAAGTATATGTAATTTCCTTAGGAGAGTGCATTATTTGCAAAAGATGTCAAGAGAGTGGGATGGCAGGGGGAGCTTTGTGAAGCAAACGAGAGTCTTCTTAACCTAAGAATTGTCAGTATACAAGACGTTCCGTGAGCTGCAAGCTTTCCAGTAGTGTGTCTTGTACTAGGGAATAATAACAACAGTAACAATTATATCATCATCCTTGGATCTTCGATAGAATCAGTAGATTCTTCCAAATCCAAATTTTGGCTTACTGGAGTTTCTCTGTCATCATTCAATGGAAGCATACTGCATATATTAGCCCATGTGGTACAGTCATCTTCTACAATCTGATTCCCCTCCAGATATGAGATGGTAACCTCCACATTGCTGGTGAGACTCACTGTCCAACAATATCTGGATTGGGGCAAGTGTGGCACTCCCAGTTCAGAGTAATGAATGAGAGCCTGAAGATCCTTTAATTCCCCACTCAGCCATGAAGACTGAATGGGTAACCTTGGGGAACTCTGTCTTATCCTAGCCTACCTCATGGGTTCATTGTGAGAAGAAAATACAGGCGGAAGAAACTTTTACAATACCCTGAACTCCTTGCCAAAAGGCAGGGATTAAATGCACTTAAAAACAAATAGAAATAAAATGAAGTATCATTGTGCAAAAAAAAAAAAAAAAAGCCATGGCTTGCAAGTAGCACTTATGGGTGGTACATAGACAGCCTCAACATTAATGTTAAAAGGTCTTGGGTGATAGGTACAGAAGAGGCTTCAGTCTGGGGGTTGTTCCACCCCACTCTCAGCAGCCCTACTAAGCTAAGGAAATGGCTGTGTGTATAGGAGGCTCCCAAGTCACACATTCAAACCCACTTCTACCACTATTTCCTGCTGCCCCTTCTAGAGCTAACTCAAAGCTAAGCATCTTGCTGAAAGGCCATTCCAGACACAGCAACAGCAGATCCAAGGACAATTTTATATTTCTCCTACAGTACCTGAAAAGAGATCAAACCAATCAATCTTAAAGGAAAGCAACCCCGACTGCTCTTTAGAAGGCCAGATACTGAAGATGAAACTCATATACCTTGGCCACCTAATGAGAAGGAAGGACTTCCTGGAGAAGATCCTGATGCTGGGAAGGATTGACAGCAAAAGGAGAAGGGAATGGCAGAGGATGAGGTGCCTGGATGGGGTCACTGGGGTGGTGGGTGTGGGCATGGGTGGACTCCGAAGGATGGTGGGGGACAGGGGAGCCTTGAGGAATGTTGTCCAGGCAGTCGTGATGGATTGGGCATGACTTTGCGACTAAACAACAAAAGAAGTACCTGAAAACATCTTTGTTTTACTGAAGAAAACATTTATATCCAATCTCTTCACCATGAGTGCGTGTGTGTGACAACCAAATAAAACAAGCTGGTGCAACAATAAAACAACCAAGAAAAATGTCTTCATCTTTAACACATACCTGCTAAATCATAGCTGGAAAGGTAAGGCAGAAACCTTAGACAGATGGACAGACAGACGGACACTAGGCAGAGGGTCTTTGTATGGTGTGAGGCCATCCGGACTCTTGGAACAGATCAAGAACGCATTGGGCCATCTGATGCATCACACTCTGCAAAGCCGGCTCAGATCAGCATCGGATGTGCACATGTGCCACAGCCAGCCAAGCAACTAACCCAACTGAGTCATCGCGCCTCTTCGGAGCCTTGACGCCAATGGCACTGCAGTGCTCTCCCAGATGCCTGTGCCACCTCTGACGCACTCTGCCAGCTGCTAGATGCACATCAAGCTTTCTTCATTGGAAGGACAGATGCTGTCATTGACTCGTACAGACCAGAGCTTAAACAAACCTTTTCATCTGTCGCTTTATTAAAAATAAACGGAGGGAGCATTGGAATCTTTTTTTAGAAATCTCTGCACCTGGCAATCACCAATTCACACAGGAGAAACGTGGGGAGATTAAAACAACCCTGATTGCTTTATGCTGCTATATTCCAGTGTACCCAGCAGCTTGTGGTTTCTTCTCTCGCTCGCTCTCTCCTTGCACTTCTCAATCAGCTATGAGGGGGATCTTGACATGAGGAATTTAGTGAAAGGAACTTTGATGAGTTTATAAGCTATCAGTCTTTAAGACACGCAGTCAGCTATTGCTCATAGCTTCCCAGAGCATACATGCTTGATTTTCAAATGAGCTTTCCAAAAGGGCGGCAGCTTTACAGTTCAAGAAGGGCTTTATTCCTGGTTCAGTACTATTGTTTCAGAGCTTCAGCGTTAGGGTGAAGGGGCTCTATTGCAGGACAGGGCTTCAGATTTCCTTGATTCAGCAAGGCCAAAGGAGGCCAGCTGTTCCAGACCTCAGGATGCACCCAGAAGATAGTTTCCCTCACTCACTGTTGTACCTCAGCTTCTCTGCCTATGCAGACTGACAAAGTCCCAAGGCGTGCTCTGAAGACACATGACACAACGACCATGGTCAGTTCTTGGATGGAAGACATTTGGACAATAGAAAAATGGGACATACCTAAAGAGACAGCAGCAGATTGGAGACCACTGTGTGTTATGAGCAGACCAGTATGGAAGAGATGGATATGTGCTAGGTAAAGAGCAAGTGCTCCTTATCTGCTCCTTATCTGGAGTAGCTAAGGAGCAGGATTCTTGAGTTTTTGAGCCCCTTGATCTTTTGTGAAGACCCAGGGCTCTGTCATGGTGTACAAACACTGTTTACAGAGCTGGCAGTGGCAGAGAGGGGGCTCCAGCTAAAGAGAAAACTTTATGGCCTCTATCTCTGAAAGGTAAGGTGAACCGATATCATTTCCTGTTCACTGAAGCCCTCCAGTATTAGAAGTGGTTGGAAAAGTTGGACTAGAGGGTGCTTTTGCACTCAACATTCTGCTGGGAAGCTCCTGAGGTCCCTGTCACTGCATGAACAGAATGTGAACTAGATGGAGAATTGCTCTGATCCAGCAGGGCTGTTCTTATGTTCATGCTCATGTTTGTGGACCTTTGTGGAGTATGTTAGGCAGGAGGATATTTATTATCCCCCAGGGTCTGCCCCCTCGACAAGACTAACATGCAACTGCAATTTTTAATACTTCTCTGTATCTAAATATGTTCCAAACCAGATAACAATACAAAGATAAATGATAAAATGAATAAAATACTATATTAGAATCGGCAGTTAATTTTAAAAATCAGTAAAAATCAAATAAGCAAACAGTGGCAGGTCAACTGAGGAAGGATTCCGGGAATAAAGATGTTTTCAAAAGACACTGAAACAACACAATATTGGCACCTGCCTAACCTTCAGAAGCAGCGAGTTCCATGGGAATGGAGCCACCAGACAAAGGATGGTTCTCTGGGTGGGCTCCAATTGGCCATGAGTCCATGTGGAACCACCGGGAAAATGCCAGCTGGTGACTGCTATAATGGGTCAGTTGAAAAGGGAGAAGTGCTCTCTCATGCATCCAGGTTCCAGGTTGTTTGGGGCTTTATACACTAGGTCCAAAGTCTTAAACCTGGCCCAGTAATGAATAGGCAACCAGTGCAGTTCTCTCAACAAAGGAGTTGAACACTGACAAATTTGCGCACTCGTTTGAGTTAAATGGTGGAAGACTCCTCTGATTTCCTCCCCTCCAAAAACAACCAGAAAATGAAAGCATGGAGATGTCATTGGCTGAATCCCAGTGTGTTTGCGGGTGTATATAGCCCAAGCACACATAGCTGAAATTAAGTATCATTGAACACAATCAGACTGACTAAAACATATTCAACTCTGAATGTAAATAGATACCATCATGTCATAATGGCAGGCATCCTTGTGTTGTTGTACATACACAGAGAGAGCTCTTTCAATTCTTCCCTTCTGGAGAGACTGCCTGAGAGGCAAGGACACAGGCTGGTGTCTTAGGATTTCTCCTCTCCTCCAAACGGGGAAACCCAGCAAGCTGCTTCAGCAGTGCTCTATCAAGGCACTCTGTCTTCTTGCCATCTCACTATGTCCGAACTCCTGTGAGCTGATGGAGTGAGAACAAGGCCGGTCATGCAGTATTAGTCAGGGTGTTGATCCCAGGAGCCCCAGCTGACGTACCGTCAAATGAAGAAGATACAGAGCAGAAAACCAAGGGTAAAATGTACTTTTCTATGATGCAGATGATGGGTGAAAAGTTCAGGCAGAGTTTTGGGGAAGGGAATGTCAAATTTCAATAAATCCACCATGGTGGGGAAATTAAATCACCATCAACAAATGAAAAAAACTGAAGGCTCTCAGCAGAAAGGAAAAATAACAAAGGGATAGGTGGCAAATCATAAGTGACACAGTAATACCACAGCTTAATTGTCAGAAGTAAAATACATCAGCAGTTCCTTTAATAGGAAGATTGGCCAAAGCGGACAAGATTCCTTGAATGATCACGTGGCCATCACCACCAATTTTCCCCTGCAATGCACAGACAAGCGTTCTCAGGCCTTGCAAGAGAGGTCAGCATCCGTGGGCATCTGCCAAGCCACACCTTAATGCCACATCTTAGCAGAGGACCCATTACTGATCTGGGACCCTCCTACTACACCCCCCCCCCACACACACACACACACACAACTGCCACCTCTTTAGCTTCCCACTAAATGTGTGCACAGTAATAAGAGGCAAGAGCAGCAGGGCAACCAAGTGGTAAGTCAGAGCTGGAAGGGGCACAGCAGGCCATCAGGTCCAACCCAGTGCTCAATGCAGGACTCAAGTCTCTCATCCAAATATGAACCAGGCTGGACACCACTTAGCTTCCAAGATGAGGAAGGATCAGGCACTTTAGACTATTATAGATAGTGGCAGGAATCCAGTGACAGGGCAGCAGCAACAGTGTTGGAAAGGAGGGGATTCCACACAGGGAGAGAGCTCTGGCGGAACCAAATATGGATCTGGATTCAGTGTTTTAACTCCTGCTTGGGGCTTTAGTAAGGCAGTCATGAGACCCAGTAGACCTGGCCAGTGGTCTTCATGCCGACGAGTTGTGTTGGCATTAAATTCAGTATTGACAGAGGAAGGATGGCCCGAGTGGGTGCCTCTGGACCACGGGCTGTGTGACGTCCACCCTGATTTAATACCAAGAGCACCCCAAAAGAGAGGCATTTTGCAGAACTGAAGGTAATGCTTCCACCATTTATGCAGCTGAGGGAAACTAGAGGGAAAAGACTGAAAAGCAGTTCCTTAATGCAGAATTTAACCCATTGATCTTGCCTGCTGTCAAAGAGAGACTACACAGAATATTGAAGGGATGCATGTGAGACAAACAGAAGGAGATGGAAACTCTGCGATTACACCCTCTCCTTCCCACACAGCACACCAGGTTCTGCACAGAGACGCATCAGACTGTGTGATGAGAGGTGAGAAGAGGACAACTGCCAGCTCCCGATGCACAGTGGTTGTTATTTCTCTGGCCGTCACGGGGGAAGAGGCAACTCTGTGGCAGCTGCAGCTGAGCTCTCCAAGTCAATCACTGCTTTTCCTCTCATGCTATTTGCTCCTGATCAATTACAAAGGAAGCAGCAACAAGCCATGGAAGCAGGCAAGGATGAGCAGGAAAAAAGAGAGAAACGAGAGAGAAACTGCTGGCCAACTCTTCCAGGAAGTCATTAAAAGACAGTTTCTCCTCACTCACTGTCTTTGCTTCCATCTGTCCAGCTAACAAGTGCCAAAGTGCTGTGAATCACAGATAATCACCCAAGGAAGGCCATCCCAGGGAGGGTGAAAAGCAAGGAGAGTCGTGGGAAGTGGAGGGCAAATTCTATCGTTAGGGCATGTTGGGAAACGGTTTGATGGGAAAGCAGGTCCAGGAGGCTATTTGAGAATCAGGGAATGCTTTTCACAGGAGGCATTCTAAAACACATCACATAGCCTCTGAGTGTTTCCCAGTTCCATGTTCTGGACTTTCTTTTTTTAATACCTCCCCACGGACTATCAGAAGCTAAAATATTCCATACACTGGGTATGCACAACTTCAGGCACGCAGGTCAAATCTGCCCCCGTGATTCCAATTTGGCCTTCTGTTTTTCCACAAATAGGCAGGCAACCTTCTTCTGACCCTCACCATTCCCCTGCCTGCTCATTGTTTTGGTGGTTTCCCAGGGTTTTTTACATACTAAAGGGTTGAATTGCATCCCATAGGACTTAATTACTGGCACTAAGTCCTGAACCTAAATAGGCTAGTATTTTTGGTATTTTCTATCTGCTTTGCCATTTGCTCCACCTCCCATTGGCATGCAGTTCCCAAGAGCTTATTCTGAATGTTCGTTCTGCTGTTGGGCTGGAAGGGCTTCAACAACACTGCCATATACTGTGCACTTTCTTACCTGAGGTAGTGTCGTTTCTTCATTTACCAAAAGCCTTTTTAACAAAGAAAGGTGGGATCTTGACAGATAAACTAGGCAAGTTAAACCCGAGCACCACCACTGCTTTTCAGGTAAGGTTTAAGGTATATAATTTGCTGCCTAATTGCTTGAAAACTGTGCAAGAGAAGGAGAGGCTGATCAAGAGACATGCAGACATTGCTGGAAGACTGACAATTTCACATTGGAAGGACAAGGGTGGCTCCTGCACTATCTTGACGTCTTCCAATCATGGCTGCCATTTTTCCCAGAACGCTTTCAGCCACTTGACTGGTTGCTTCACCCTATCTACTACAAAAGAGATATTGGATTCATCCTTCTTTTCTTTTCTGCCTCCTCCCTCTTAATACAGCCCAACTCTTTGGTTTTCCTGAAGTTCAGCTCATCTATGCTACAGCCCATATTTCTTCTGCTTTGAGAAGTCTGGTGCTACTGGATGACCAGTCTGTTGCTGCCCATGGACACAAAGCTTGACCAGCTGACTTCCCTGAGTCTAGGCAGCTCCTGTCTGGGGAAAGATACCAGTTCTTTTGCTCTCACAAGCAGGATGTGCACATCGACATGAGCCTTACCTGCCCTCACCATGATTTGAGAGTGATGAATTGCCTCAGCCTCTTCCCGCCCACAAATCAATTCATTTCTTTGCCAGTCCTGATGCTTAGGGTCTCTGTTTTACTCATCCAAATGTTTTTTACCCATGGATTACAAGCAAGGGATGCTGTGTCATCACTTCACAAACAGCACACACGTCCTCACCTTGCAGAAGGATCCACAAGTAACAGCTGCCTGCTTTCAACCTGTCCCTCTCCCCTTCTGTTTGCTCCCAGCTTTCTAAACGACCTTTTGAAATTTGTGAACTCCACTCCAAAAACCAGATCACCCACGCGTTGATTGTTATTGGTCTCCTTGTTGTTATATTGTCAAGGCTCCTAGTTGATATTTCACTGTGTCCCAGGTGAAATTGCCATCTGCCAAGTGGCCATCCTGGAAGGCACACTTGTTCAGCATTGGGCAAAGGTGACATTTTTAACAAGGGAAGAAGGTTTTTGCTTAGTCTTGCTTTCACTCTGCTCCTTCACTGGGGATAAAAGTTTCCTGAAAAACTTTTAGCTGATATCAGAGTAAGCAAACTGTAGACCCTAAACTATATTAAAAATGTTCTGTTTGTCAAAAGTGGCAGAAACATTGTGGTGTAATACTTAACAGTGCCATTGTGCTCACGTTTTCTCAGAAGTACAGATGGACAAATATGTCCATTTCACTTCCTTTCCATCCAACAGGTGAGAAAATTTGAGGTTTTTGCTAAATTCTGTACAAAAACACACTGGAATGGAATTCTCACTCACCTGAACCTGCCAAATGCAAGAGGTACAGCTATTCCCGGTGTGCAGAATGCCTAGTTGTACCTGCCTGTCACCTGAGTCCTGAGCATGAGCACTTTGTGTCTGGGTGCTCATTTTTGCAAACTGAATATTTGTCATGCCTCCAAAAGTACTGAACCAGGGACCAGGGCTCCTCTGCTTGAAGCATCCTGCATTTGAAGAGCTGCCTAATCTCAGATTAGGTTTAAGGTAAATCATAACAAGGGAAAGAAAGAAGCTTGAAGTTTCTTTCAACAGTTGCTTCCTGCCAGGCAAACTAAATACGAACACATATAATCTCGTCATAGCCTTCCCCACTAAGATCAGCTGGGCTACGATTCCCCTGATTTAAATTACAACCGTTTCTAAATTTACATGTTTATACATGTGTTAGCATATGCAATTTTTGTGGAACACTGTGCCCCTCTTTTGAAGCAATTCATGTCTTTTATTCCTTCTCTCCAAGCTGGAACTGGCCAGCTACCAAGGAGAGGTTGTCCCTCCGTGAACCATCCCCATTGAAAAGTTTGGTTCCCAAGTTTTAAATGCTGCTTAGAGTTGGCCAACCAGGCAGAGGTCTAAGTGAAGTAACCAGTGCGGACATAAGAGAACACCGCTGCCTTTGTATGGACACGTCCCTCCAATGCCATCATCTGTTTCCTCTAATTACTGGCAGGGGCTTGTTTTAAATGTGTTCACAGTTAATGCAGCTACCACTGCCTTTGGTAGTCAATAGCACAGATTAACTAATCTGCCTACAGCAGGGGGAAATCAGCCCACATTCCTTTACTAAGCACCCTGCTTTGCAGTTGCTTGGCTTCAATTCCCACCCATTTGTTCTCCTAATCTGACATTACTCAAAGAAGCCATCAGCTCAATTCCTTTGAGAAAGTGTAAACCCTTGATGAGGCCCCTGCTAATCTCCTGTTTGCTAATGATTAGAGACCAGTGTCCCTGGCCCTGCCAGCATCCAGAACTGGCATTCCTGTCCTCCTGCTGCCTGCCAATTGCTCAGTCTTCCTAGCTGGGTCTGAGCAGGCCGTTGGACACGCATCCAGAGAGCCCTCGAGCTGCTGGGTAATAATGCACAGTGCACAGGACCAGCCTTATTATTCAGCAGGAAGCAGCAGCAGCAGATGCTAGGCTGTGCAGAGGGGGTGGCAACGGCAGTCTCTCCCAGGAAATCCTTCAGATCCACACCCCAAGGGTTTCTCCCCACCAGTGGATGATGGAGCTGTATTCTCGACCTATGGACATACATATTTTGCTAACGTTGTGCTTTGTGGATTGTCAAGCAGAATCAACTCTCCGTGACAGTTTCAGATCACCTAAGTTTATTTTAGCTGCCATTTGCAAAGGCCATGCTTCCTTTTCTATAGAGGACAGTCCTCTTTTTCAAGAGCTTCTAGAAAACTGCCTTCTAATTTGAAAGTGTCCATTGTTTGAAGGATTCCCCCTGTCCAAGCCCAGGGTCCTCCTCTCTGGTGAGTCAGGAGTGGTCACCCCAATTGTTTCCCTTGTGAAGTGCACAAGTGGAATCCCCCCATGCAATGATGGACATGGTTACTTATGCATTTTTAGAACAACATCAGGGACAAAAGCTGTTGCTTAAGCAGCCTCAAATGAAACAGCACAAAAGTGAAAACCAAACAAAGCAGGAAAGAAGCACACACCCCCCAAATCCAGGGCAGTTTCGCAGTTTACTCTTTTCTAAATCCCACCGCTGTCATAACTTCAGGAATAAAAGGGAGCTTGCTTCTGCAGCTGCAGCCCACCAAACTTCCAGCTCAGGCTGAGCTCTGGCTGCACTCACACTGCCTGGGAGAAACACTAGGAATTCAGTGCTCTGTCTTTGCTTGTGCAACAGAACAGTTCACATGCTTGCAGATTCCAGTTCTGCAGCAGGCTCAGGGATGCTCCTCCAGGGGTCTTCCCAGATCCAAGTTCTATTACCCACTGCCCAGGCCTAGCTCAAACACTTCTTCTCAACTGCAGGTAGAGATGCAGAAAGAACAGAAGCTACCCAGGATGGTCAGCCTGGGGTTTGATGAAAGTGGATAGGTGAGTGAGATGGTAAGTGTAACAGACTGTGAACGGAGATGCGCCTAGCCTGAATGATGGATATCTAAGCAGACAAGCAATCCACACACGGCTTGGTCTCCCTGCAAGGGCATCTCTGCTTATCCGCAAGCCTTCACTCTCCACGTTTCTGCTTCAGCAGCTTGCTGCGGTTCACTGTGTAGCGAACTCCTCACAGATTTGGCACCAGGAGGATACGCAGCTGCATCAGAACCAGCCAACTTAAAGCTAGCGAAAATCCAAAGGGGAAGGAAGTGAGGAGGAGGGCTAAGGAGAAGAAAGATGCCTGAGGCAACAGTCATTAACAAAGGTGCTGAGAAACTGTTTAAAAGGGATGCAGTTCCAGATTTAATATATGCATGTGGAGAAAGCCAGGCAGAGAGTAAAGTTGTTGGTGAAATCTGCAATGGATTCAAATACGCTCATATCTATATGACCTGGACCTGCGGATTCTGGAGTGGTCGAGCTGTTTCCAAGTCACATAGATTATTTGTACCTGAGAGCCAGTCCTGAATTTTTGTGTGTTTTGCTTATTTTTATTTTACTTTTAGGGGGCTATGTGCATGCATGTATTTGCACAAATGCAAATAGATGCAAGTGCACATCAGTGCAAATACACATTGCGAACAATCTCAGATGATGGAATGAGAAATTCCTGGCGATCCATGAAACACAAATGGAGCAGATTTAGGAAAACCATACATCTAAAGCGAAGATCCCTAAGAAACTGCTTAGTTCCTGGACAAAGGTGCAAGGAAAGGGGAAAGACTTGCACAGCGGCAAGTGACAAGTTGCCAAAGTGTTTTCTTCAGAAGTTAAGTGATGCAATGATCTGAGAAACAGAAGAGCCTCTCCAGGCTACTGGCCTCATTTGGGCCCACTCAGGTCATGGTCTGATAGTACATGAGGAAGCCGCCTTGCTGAAGGTAGGAAGGAATGGGTCTGATCACTGCTTGTAAGGGAGACTGCCCGGGAATGGCATGTAGCCACCATGAGCTGCATAATGGCAGAAAAGTGGGATCATACGCACAGAAATAGGCAGGTGAAATTCAGGGACTTATGCAGCACCATCCATACACTCGGCACAATCACATAAGCAAGAGGGAAAGAGCAAAATGCCCCCACCCCAAAGAGCTTGTCCTTCAAATGTCTACAGGGATTTAAGGCATCAAGAGGAAAGGAGGAAGAAGGGGAAGGCAATGCAAGGCTAATACATACAGAAGGAGGGAAGGTGACAAGTGATAGATATAAGCAAATGTTATGCTTGCATGTTCAGAAATAATTTGGGTGGTGTGGCTTCCTACCACTTAGCTATGGGATTTTTTAGCTCCCTATAATGGCTAAGTCCAAATGTTTCAAGGAAAAGGCAGGTGTTGAGAAGGTATTTGAGTGTCTGGGGGGAAAGAAAAGACGAAAGAGAGGTTACCTAGAATTCTGAATGAGACAGGGGTGTACTGTAAGAGTATGGCTGAATTCTTTTCATACAGAGGCAGGGAATGGGTTCACTCCGAGCAGGTGTAAATGTGCATTTATAGAGCTATTTATCATCACCTATGCATTTCTAAATCTACTTTTGCCCTGAAGCAGGCCACTTTAAATACTCTACAGTAACTTTTTTGAGCTGAGAACTGTACTGCAAAATTCGGAGAAGTGCAAACTGTGATAAATAAGTGCATTCTGCACTTTAGTGCAAGAGCTGCAGACTGACTGTGTCAAAATTTGCCAAAATCAGATTCCTCAAGTTCCCCCAGCTAGACTGCACACATTCTCACCTGTGCCAGCTTTTGAGGAATGCAAATTGTAGCAAGAAGGTTACATTATTCACCTTTTTTAAAAATGTTCTCTTGGGAGTAAAACTATCACGTCAAATTAAAAATAAAATAAAATAAAATAAAATAAAAAGCTTTGCTTACCAGCTGGTCTCACTGCAGAATTACTGTGAGGTGTTGCCACCAGCCTTGTTTTAAACTGGTATCCAGATGGGGATCTTTAGCACAGGCTCAATGCTACACAATGAGCCATTTAAAAAGTGCCTTTAAATTCATAATATATGCAAATACATGCTTCTTTTTATACCCCAGGAGATGAACAGCAACAATATCCCTTGATAGTTACATCTTTCAATCAAAAAATGATTTTGGTTGTAACATCAGAACTGATGCTCTTTCATGGTGGGGGTGATATGGATGTGAACAAATACAAGTTTATCATCTCCCTCCCTGCTTCACATCAAACTCTACGACCCTCATTCATACCACAGTTCAGCCTTCGCACAACATGTGGTCTTGGAGGTATTTCAGGCCCCAGCAACTATCAGTCCCAGCCAGTGTGGCTAGGAGTCAGGAATCCTGGAAGTTGCTGTTCTAACTTAGTGGGAACCACAGGTTCAGAGAAGGTTGCCATCTTGGACCATCAGCATCACTCCCGAACTACTCAACCAAAATGTTACTTTCTTGGCATATCACAGCCTTTCAAGCTCCTGGGCTATTTAATACACTAATTTACTTTGAAAAGCAGATAGAGGAGCCCGTGTGTTTTGCTTCCCCATGCCCCATCATGAGCTCATTCCCTCATTTCCACATCAGTTTGTGATTTTTCTTTTACAAAGTCCCCAAGAAAATACACACACGTTTTCATGTCCACTTTCATATTCATTTGTAGTTCCCCTTGATCTATACAATATTTCAGGCAGTTTCCCCCAACGTACTCCTTTTTCTATGAATTTTCCCTAGCTTACACTTTTTCTTTTAAACTGGATGACAGTTTCACAAACCTCAGAGAAAGCAGAAAGCCAAGGAATAATTGCATTCCAGTGTACATACATGAGTCCAGGAAGTAAGAAATAGGTTGGTTCATATTAAAATATGAGCCAAACAAATTTCTTCCCCCTCCTTACACACACATGGCACACATGTGCACATGCATCCCAAGAATTTCATCAGCCACTTGGCACCATGTGGAATGCCTGCCCCAACCCACCCGTCTCTGGCCTCTTGCTTAGGAAGGTTCCAATGCATCTGCCTCGTATCCTTACAAACCGAAGGGCCTGAACATTGGATGCATCAATTTCTCTCATAGAATCATAGAATAGTAGAGTTGGAAGGGGCCATGAAGACTGATCCTTCATCTTTCTCAGGTTGGTCCCCCTCCAGGCACCAACCAAAGAAAACTGGCTTAATCACATTCCATGGTATGCCCTAGACCAAGCTCAGGCTATGGGGAACGGACACAGATTCCTTGAAGCAGTGCATCAGGTTGCTGGAGGAGGGAGGTGGTTGGCTGGATGTCTTGCACTGACATCAGAGCTATCAATGCAGAAGTTAGCATGGGCCCCACAACATTCCACTCTCTGGCATCCTTTGGTAGTGCCGGGCACCAAGTTCTCCCTGCCATTTCAGTTTCTCCAAATACCATCCACCAAGCATTGCTCTACGGCATTGTGGGCAATTGGAGTGGTTGCTAGGCCCAGTGCTGCTCAAGGTTCTTCTCATGGCCCCTCAAGAGGTAGCAATTCCAGAAGCCATAGTGATGTCCACTAATTTGGACAGCTTTAAAAGGGGACTGGACAAATTCACAGAGGAGAGCACTGTTCTTGGATACCGGTCCTGATGATTGTACGCTGGCGCCACTCTGCCTTGGTCTACCAGTTGTTGGAGAACATGGGGAGGAGGAACATATTATGCATCCTCCTTGTGGGCTTCCTGTAGGCAGCTGGTTGACTGCCGAGAGGACCTTGGTCTGTTCCAGCAGACCTCTTCTTCTAGAAACCAAGAACATCTCTTATTCCACTGCAGAGGGGCTGCCTTTGCCCTGCCTCTGCAGGCTGAGTGACAGATCCCTTCTGTCCTGCCCTCGCTGCTAGACCCAACAGCTCAACATCATTCTTGCCTGGCAACTTCGGATGTCCCGGAAATGCCACACACCACTAATCACACACCACCAAGACAAGGCGGCCATTTGATTTTGCCCAAGGGTTCTTTCTGATTTCCAGGACCGCATCTGACATCCTGTCATTCCTCTGCCATGCGATTCTTCTTCAGTGCTTCTGCTTCCCTTATGCCGCACCTCAGGGCCACTGTCCCCTGCCATGTGCTTCTTTCCCACCTCCATCCTCTCTTGCTCGCTCACTCTCTGCCTCTCCCTCTCTCTGTGTTTCAACCTAATGCTTCCTTCCCTGAACAAGCACTGACAATTTTCTCGATGAAGAGCTTTTGTGACATGCCACTGTGCAAAGACAAAGTGAGATTCAGTGGGCACTTAATGGCCTGGAACATTTACTCTCCAGTGCGTAAGGATAAAGCTCTCATGCAGCATTCCCGGACTGTGTGCTTTAACTTTTTTGAGGGGGGCATTGCAAGGGAGGGGCAGAGAAAATCCATGAAAGGATGTGTGTGTGTGTGATTTAATTGTCAACCCAAAGAAGGATCAGCAAGCTAAAAATGAATGCCTCTCCCACACCCACCAAGAATATATATGTCAGAAGAACAAAAATGCAAAACCCCTCATGAAGGGTGTTTTATAACATAAAGCAATATCCGCATAAAGCAAAGTGCTGATTGCATCAGTAACCATGTATAGCACTTTCTAATGCTTGGAGCAGTTCACCTCCCATTATCTAGCTCCAAATGAAGCCCTAGGCACAGCAGGTCTATGACAGGAGCTTGACAACACCTTGCCCAGGCACAGAGTCCCCACTTGGAGGCTGGAAAAGTGTGCTAAGGATCTGCATTTGGATCCAACTCCCCCCCACTCCTGCCAACCTCTCTGCCAGTGCAAAAAGAACTGTGCAGGCTTCATCTCTGAAGTCATAAGAACAACCCCGGAGACAGGTTTTTGCAGATATTCCAGAGGGCACCTGTAGAAGAGCGGAAACTGGCTCAGCCATGCACAGTGCCTCAGTTTCTTTTCCTACGCATCTCAGGGCCAGACTTAAAGGGTCCAAAGTATGGGAGGAGCACAGAGGAAACATTTGCTTCAGTGCCCCATATGACGATGCCTACTCTCCTTTGAGTTGGAAGGTTATGGGCATCCCAACTGGATAGCTGAAATAACTGCATGTTTGTCTCCTTGTTCATCCTTCCCACATCCTCTCCTTCCTCCCCTTGTATCTGCTTCTAAGTGCAGGTCTTTTGAGGGCAGAGATCTCTGACAACAGCATTGCAAGACAGGTTGATTAATCCCCATTTTGAAAAAGGTGATAATGGAGGCTAAGGGAGTGAGGTCAGATTTAGCCGAAGGGGCATGCACACACCCTCCTCTGAAGTCGCACCCATGAGCCAGATCAGGCCTGATACCATATATTCACTGCCAGTTGAGGCCCTGAGGACAGCGCCTTAGGCTGATACTTGTTTCCAAGCAGAGGTCCTCTGGGCGCATACAAAGTGTCCTGACTCTTATCTGCCACTCTACCACCACGTCCCATGCAAGAGGAGGGATGAGAAAATCAAGTTCTGGAGTAGTCATTGTGGATTCCAGTTAGCCCAGATCCCTGATGCAGGGCAACGAGAAGGAAAGTGAGACTGGAAATATGCTTCCTCATGGCACAGCAAATGCATCTCTTGCCATTTGTAGAGCAGAATGAAAACTTATGTGATTGCCTAGCAACTGCAAAAATGTCATGTAATCATTGCCTAGGTCTGGCAAAATTGCCTGCTCAGGGATTGTTTCCTCTTTAATCAATTAATCAATCGATTGATTCCATTGTGCATGTGTGCAAATGCGTGAGAGGCCCCATTAAGTGCCCCAGAGAGGGGACTTTGACCCTAGATGCTGTGCACACAATTGGAACAGTCCCTGAATTTTGCAGGGCCAGCCTAGGGAAAGGTAGTTGGAGCACAGCCAGGAATTCCACAGGCTGATGGAGCGCAGGATCTCCTAGTCAGGATAGCCTCAGGCTGGCTATGATCACTGGGCACTTTGGTAGCCATGCAGGGATTGCTGATGAGGCCCGCTTCTCCCAAACTGAAGTGCCTCCAGTGTTGTTAACCTCAGAATGTGAAACAGAATTGGAAGAATCAGTTGAAATACCAGGGCCAGCAGATGTAGGGATACGTCAAGAGGCTGTTGAGAAGCAGTTCCTGTCCGGCTCAGTGAGAAACTCCGTTGAACAAACCAAGTTAGAAAGGGGCAGTATAACATAAGCAGACCCACAGTCAGGTGTCAGATTAAAAGAATAGCCCAACTGAGTTGTGTCTGATTCTCCTGTCATCTGCCCCAGAAGTAGAAGGAATCTCCCTGAGGATGGACCTAACTTGGGATGGGAGGAGAGGGATTCAGTCTGGAACCAACTTCCTAGCACAAACCTGCATTTCCCGAATAGCCAGTACTAAATTTGCTTGCATCTGTGGGTACTGACTTCTGTAACATTGTCCTTTTGTTCTACAAAGTCAGCCTAGCTAGCCAGTATTAGCACAATAAAAAACTGCAGTTAGACGCCTCTTGTTCCTATCTGTTTGGAAGCAGAAGGAGGGGAGCCTTCAACACTAAGCTTGCTGCCAGCATGTCATTCGGTTCCTTCTGCCCTCTGACCACCCACCAGCCTGCTTGTTCCCTTACACCAGGAAGGCCACTGGGCCAGGAGCATAGGAAAAATGCCTTATTCTGAGCCAGAGATGGTCCATCCAGCCCAGCATTATCAACAGAGACTGGCTACAGCTGTTCAGGGGTGTTGCAGGGAGTTTTCCAGCTGTACATAGAAGTGCTGGGGTTTGAACCTAGGGCTTTCTGTATGCAAGCAAATTTTCTAAGGTCTCTGGAAAGTAATACATGGAGCCTGGAATGCTGCAGAGAGCTCGCAAACAACACAAGACTACTTGGCAGTAAGGACCCCACTTTAAATGCATTTACTACTTAACATATACCTTTAAAATACATGCATTTACTACTCAACATACACCTCACCTTTCTCATATGACTTAGATGACTTAGATGATCCCCATCCTGCCCATTCTATACCCAAATTGACCCTGGTTTGGGTAAGAACCAATGACTCACCCAAAGCCATCTAGTAACCTACACAGCTGAGTGAGGATCAGAATCCAGGTAGCAAGTCCTACTGCAATACTCTAACCACTATGCTGCACTGGTGTGAGTGTTGCAGGACAGGGTGACTGCGCTATTTGTGCATCTATGCATTGAGAATGTCTTCTAGCATCTTGATTCCTTGACAGCATAAAGGATGCATGAAAGTCATCTTGCAGACTGTGCCATGGCTATCTGCTTGAGTCTTCTGCTCTGCATATTGGATCTCCCCTATCTGTTTTGGCAGTCATGGTTGTCTCCTGGCTCCTCTTAGGAACAGTGGAGACTGCCTTGATACCATATGTCAAAGGTATTAGCTGCTAGCAGGGGTCTGTAATAAATAGCAGCAACTCTAGGGATGCTCAGAACCACAAAGCAGAACAGTTAAATCCCAGGGCTATCCACAACTCTCAGATTACTATGATTCATGGGTCTGTGATATATTTGCAGACATCTAAAACACGAATTTAAAAAACCAACCAAACAAGGAGAAGAATACACCATTTGGAAAGGAATAATATTGCCTAAGAGTGTTCAGCCATCTGTTCTCCTACCACCCACCCACTACACACGCAGTTTCCCCAAATTTCCATGTTTCCGCCAAAATAGGTGGTTAGAATCCCTGAGGAGGACGAGGAATACATTCTTGAATAAATATCTTCCCCTGAGTCTTTCCCATAAGCAATTCTGCCCCTATACTGCTGGGCCATATCCATGAAATCTGCCTAGGTATCCTTTGTTTTTTTAAGGAATAGGCAGTCCCATGACCTCACACAGCCCCAGCCCTTTTAGCCTCATGAGTCTCTTGCACTGGAGCATGAGGGATCCCAAGCAAGTGATCACGTAGGTTTTGCAATGGGCTCATTTCAGGGCTTGTCCTTCCTCAATTTGAATATTGCTCAAATACAAGATGGGGTTGCACTCCCCCTAAAGGATAAGGTTCATAGCTTGGGGGTGCTCCTAGACCCCAGATTATAACTTGTTTCACAGGTAGCCTCAGTGGCCAGGAGCAGCTTCAGCTGATTTTTCAGCTCCGTTCCTACTTGGATGAGCGGAGACTCACCACGCTTATCCATGCGCTGGTAGCCTCTCACCTGAATTACTGCAATGCGCTCTACATGGGGCTGCCTTTGAAGACGAACTGGGCACCTCCATTAATCCAACACAGGGCAGTGCAGGGCAGTGCAAAAAGGACCAGTCCGAGAGAGCATATTACAATGGTAACAGTGCTGGCTGCCTTTTATTGCCCGGGCTCAACTCGAAGTGCTTACGCAACAGGCAAAGCCCCATAGGGCTTGGGCCTGGGATATCGAAAGGAATACCTGTCTCCATGGATCCCTACCAGACTGCTTGGATCTTCAGCAGAGGCCCTGCTTGCAGTGCCCCAGCTGAAATGAGGGGGAAAAGGGCAAGCAAAAAGGGCCTTCTCCATTATCACACCTCTTCTCTGGAATGCTCTTCCTAAAGAGGAGCGACTGGCACCCTCGTTCTTCTGTTTTCACGTAAAGACTTCTTAATTCAGTAATTGCTTTTAGAATTATGGTTTTATTGTGCTGTTCTGACTGCTGGTTTTATTGTTGCTTATATTATTTCCCTGTTTTGTACCTTACATTAATGGGATTTTATGTGGTTTTAGATGTTATAGTTCTTATTTTATTATGTCAATGTTATGTTGCTGTGCTTGTTTTCCTGTCAGCCGCCCAGAGAGCCCCAGGCTACAGGAAGGCATACAAAACAATTACATATAGAGAGAGGGAGGGGAGGTGAGAGAGAGGAAGAGAGAGGGAGATCATGTTTTAATGTCAGGATGTTGCAAACTCTGCCAGCAGTCAGAGGCAGTAGAAGAAAGAGCCATTGACCAAGCCAAGCGGACATTCAAGTCTGCCATTTATATGAAACCTGGCCAAGAGAGCCTCTTCCTACTGCCATCCAAGCACAGAAGCTGATGTTGCGTGCTCCTATTACCTTCTGTGAAAGAAGAGGGAACTAATGCCTGAGCATAGGCAGACCCAGCGAGGTCACTTGTGATGGTCTTAGACAGCATCCCTTTGGGCAAGTTGGACAACCCATGCCCTGCCCTGCCCACCTTGCCTCAGTAGGCCATGCAACATGACCTTCCAGCACGGTTCCACATTCCAGCAAATGCCACATTCCTCTCCCCTCTGAAGAGGCTAAGTGTCCTATTTTGCAGTAGACAGTCTTCCTACCGAGGGATTCTCACAGGATAGTCCATCATCTGAAGTTGTCCAACCAACAGTCCAACCCAGTCCATTTGAAAGCAAAGAAATACAAGAAGAGACAGCAGAGGTCTTGAAGTTGCATGTCAACAGTTAAGTACATTACTGTACCAGCCAAAGTTCATATGAAAAGAACGTAGACTGAGTCCAAACCTCGGTCCATCTAGCCCAACATTGTCAACACTGACTGGCAGCAACAGCTCTCCCTGGTTTTAGGCAGTAATTTTTCCAGCCCTACCTGAAACTGGGATATTTTGTATGCAGAAGGCATCACCTAACACTGAGCCAGAACCTCTCACCTATTATTTATTTATTTAGGAAGCTTCTATGCCACCCCATTCACCGAAGCCTCGGGGCGGCTCACAATAATAAATAAACAAACACAATATAAAAACAATATAATTTGAGTTGACCTGGCCAAAAAATACAATAAAATAAACAAATTCATAAATAATATTAACACTTAAAATACCATTTGAATAAAAAGGTCTTCGCCTGGCGCCGAAAAACAAATAACGACGGCACCTAGACGGCAGCCTGCATAAACACACTGGTCCTTTGGCCACAAGCTCCCCTGTTATGGGGAGACAGATTTAAATACATCCTATTTAAACTCTAGTAACCATGTCTAAATATACACATAAATTAATATATGCAGATGTGTGCTAATTTGCATCTTTTTGGTAATGTGTGAGTGGCCACTCTACTTTCACCTGATTTACATGGATTCCTGTAACCTTTCACTTCAGCCTGTTACCTTTTTCTTATGCAGGGCACTGTCACTTGTCACCGGAGCCAGGGAAGACCCTGCAGCTCACCCTGCTTCTTTGCTCTTGAAGTGAGAGTATTAATGCATCAACTCTTAGAGGGAAACGGGGGGAGAGAACTTGACAGAAGAGTGAGAGGGCCCAAATAAACCCATAATTCTGCCATCTCCACGCATGCTGTCTCTTGGATTGAGGACAGTGAAGGTTAGAGGAAGAGTTAGTGCTCCACTCTGGAACTGCACTCAAATAAATTTTGCTCCCCCCCAACTTATCTCTTCTGTTCTAAGTCCTCAGCGGTGATGATGATCAGGGTGAGGACATGGCTATGGAACGGAACTGAGATCAAGCTCTGCTTGGCACTCTTCCGCCATCTAGCGTCTCTCCTTTCTAGCATTTGATACCAGGCTGAGCAGCTTTCAACAGAAAAAGGTCGGCTGGTAAAAGGGAAAGGCGACCCTTGGTTATACTGGGAGAGCCTTAAACCCACTGGAGACACCATTAAATTAGGAAAGGGAAAAAGTGTCTGGGACGCAACGTAGATCCTGAATGGGAGCAACCTCTGCTGACAGAGCTCTGTGCTGGAAAAGTAGGACAGGAACTCTGCCTTGTTTCCTTTTCCGACTGTAACCACCTTGTCAATGAATACCATGGTATCAGTTCCTTTTCGTAATGCCCTTAAATTTGAATACACTTGCTTGTTGCTAATAAATACTTAAAATGTGACTCATGAGCATCATTTTAATAAAAACATTATAGAACAAGGTGTTTATATTGGGGTGCATTTTTAGACTGAGTTTAAACTGTAAACTGCCTAGAAAGTTTTGGCTATTGGGTGGTATAGACAATATTGAGGGGGGGGGTGGATTGGGTAAATGGGTTAAGTGTATAATAACTGATTCCTTTTCAGTGTCAGAAAAACAAGCACATCTCAGTAGACCCAGATCTTGAAAGAAAGTAGGATCTTGTCAAAATAATCAATAATAATGTCTGCTTAATGAGACTTTTTATTCACTCATTATTAATCCTAAAATACCTAAGCTGAAAGTCCTATAGTTGTATTAATAAGAACTAGGTAAGGGCTGACAGATAGGAAAGAATGAGGATGCCCAGTCCTTTCCTCACTTAGCACATGCATTTTGCAGGTAGAAAAGACCATCACATTCCCTGCAGGCAGCTATAGCTCTTTGACTCAGTCCAAGCACTTTTAGAGGTTCGCCACTACCACAGATGACCTTCATTTCTACAAGCCAGGCCTGCTGATTTGCTACCTCCAAATCAGGAGCAGTCTCTAGGGCAGGACCTGTGGCCCACTTGAGACCGCAGGTTCCCATGCAGCCTGGGAAGCCAAAGGGGACTCAACCACTCTTTCCAGTACAGGACTCTCACTGGGGAACCTTGAGTGGATAGCAGAGGTGAAATTCTCTCCCAGCCTAGGGATCTGGGGTTGTGTTTTCCCTGCCACTCACAACAGCAGAGAAATAGTGATGACAGAGGCTATCACAGTCACAGGTGGGAGCAATCATAGCAACACTCATGGCAGACTTCAGAGGAATGAAAAAAGAGCCCTCAGATCTTCACTGTTTTTGGAGTCCCATCTCATTCAGGTTCCAGAGAAATTACTTTAGAGCAGGGGTCTCAAACTCAACTTACCTGGGGGCCGCTGGAAGTAGAGTCTGGGTGAGGCTGGGCCACATCAAGTATTCCACCACCGTGGTGGTGATGGGCCGTTCATCCCGCAGCCGGCCCGGGCGCCGCCAGCACTTTGAAGGCCGCAGGGCCCCTCACCTGTGCTCCGCCCGTCCTGGCAATTGGCCCGTGGGCTACAAGTTTGAGACCCCTGCTTTAGAGCAAGAGGGTTGAGAAACTGTGGAACACCCTATTTCCCATGGAAGACATACACTGTAGTGGTCAGTCGCAGGGCTGGCTCACCCTCACCCCCACCCCACCCCGTCATCCCTCTGATCCTACTAAGCCCAGCCACCATCTGCAATGCACATTTCTCATCCTCAGGATTTCCAGAGTAAATCAGTGTGGCTTGTGTGTATTATTTGATGAGCACTTGACTAGCTGCCCAAAAGTTCTGTTAACATAGTTCTACTCAGGAAGAGAGAAAGTAAGGAGGAAGTGTTGTTTGAGGAGGAGAGGAAGGATCCATTGTTGAGCAATAATCTGGTCCAAGACCCAAAAGAGCCTGTGCATATGATGTGTGTGTGAGCATGGGTGATGGTATGGCCAATTTGTTGCACTTATATGCCACCTTTCCTACCAAGGAGACAAAAATGGTCTTTCCTCCCTCCATCGTATCTTCACGACAACTCTGTTGGGTAGGTTATGTTGAGAGCTAGTGAATGGAACAAAGTCACCCAGTTAGCTTCATGGCCAAGTGGAAAACAGAATCCATACCTACTGAGTCCCAGTAATATATTAACTACCAGGACTGGCTCAGCCATCTTTGGAGTGTCATCAGGATAATGGTGCTCAGCTTTGGCATCCATGTCAGGTGTGGTTCATGGCCTGCTTCCCTGATTCTACTTGAGATGAAGCTCTCCTTCAGCTAAGGGCAAACAACATTCTTAGCTTTCTCAACCTGGTGGCACAGCATCTTGCTAACTATCAGGGGCCATCCAGTTACAAACAAACAAACAAACAAACAATTTTTTTTTTAAATAATCACAGCTTCTAGCTACCTGCCTCTTGCTAACTATCAGGGGCCATCCAGTTTCAAAAAAATAAATAATAATTACAGGTTCTAGCTACCTGCCTGCAATTTTTTAATAAAGTGCCTAACTATGATTGGAAATGCACTTGGAAATCTCCCTTTATAACGAGCCTCTAAACAGTTGCTTTTAGGAAACAAGCTTGCTGAACTTTGCCAAAAAGCAAGAATGCTTCACATCGTCAACTGCCTAATAATAGTCACCTTTAATATTTACTTAGCTCTGATTTAGGCTGCAAAGACATGTCCACCCACGTTCTTCACTGGCTCACCTAGATACTTCATTAATGAATGTTTGTATACTTTTTAGAAATGTCAACCACTGCAGTTGTACTAAGTATGTTCAAGTGAATCTCAATCTCTCTCTCTCTCTCTCTCTCTCTCTCTCTCTCTCTCTCTCTGTGTGTGTGTGTGTGCGCGCGCGCGCGTGTGTGTATGGAGAATTAGTGTTTTCCTGATTTCAAAGCACAATGCCCTATAGCTGGGAAGGAGCACTCTTTCAGCTCGAGAGTCAATTAATTTTCAGCAAATAATCAGAGGCCATATTCCAGTGATTGGTGGGGAATGAAGACAAAGAGGGAGGGGCTGAAGTCAGGGGGGAATGTAAGATAAGATAAATCAAATGTGTCAAATGTAAGATAAATCAATTAATTAATAATTGCCAGCATGTTGTAGCAAAAGCTCTTATTGCCAGTAACTATATGCATGGAGAATGTTTCAAACAACTGCACAAAAGCTGGGAAACTACCAACCAATTGGTAGTTGGTGGTAGGCAGGGGGAATGAAGGAGATGATGGATGGGAAAGGGGGTGGTTGGATGGAAAAGCAGGAAAAAGGGATGCCATGCCCTCCCTGAAGGAATCTTTCTCAGAGGCTAAGTCCAAGCCTCCTGAGAAGGTTGTCCCCAGGGAACTCGCTTCTTCAGGAGACCGTGGAGATGAGCAAGAATCTCTCATTCCCTTAGGAGGGAGAGCATCAGACATTTTCCCTTAAAAGTTGGAAAGTCCTGCTCCTGTGTGAGAGAAGCCTAGATCCAGGATATGGATTAAGGACGAGTAACTGAATCGTGGGCTGCCATTATGTATGAACCCTGTTTTTTAGTTTAACTATGGATTGTTAACCACATACAGCCCAGAGTTCACCATCCAACAACAAACAATGGGTTCTCTTCCTGGGTCTCTTCCTAATAAACCTAGTATGGCAGGATGTTTTTCCTTATTCACCAGCCCAGTATACTGAGTTGATGTCATTAGTATTCCAGCTATCAGAACCCAAGATCTCTTCCTTTAGTTAGATATTATTCACCAGTTTGAAGGACATTGGCGTAAGTGTGAAGTTAGAATCCTTTCCTCCATTAGAACCTACCCAGATCTATAGTAGGCATTTTGTTCATTTCTGGAAGCTATAGCTTTTAATGGATCTTGTTCAGAATGCTATACAAACGTACAGAACCATGGCAGGATAAAAGAAAGAAAAATGGTATTCATAGTGTACCACAGACAGCTCAACATTACTGCCTCCAAGTTGTGAAAAAGCCACCATCTGCATGCACTATCTAAAGCATTCCTAATCCGGAGCTTCTACTGATACTTGGTGGAAACCCTTCTCATTTCAAGGAGATTCAAACCTCTTTAAGAAAGGAAAACAATGACATCTAGTGGCTGATCATTACAAGGATCCAATAAACCTGTTCCTGGTGCAGATACTTTAAAAACCCATAAAAATAAAATAATCATGCTTGATGAGGCTAAGGATCAGTCTGTTTTGAGTCAATGTCAGCCCATGTGCTGACTCATTTGTCATCGCCATCCTGTTTTCTAGCTTCAAATGCATGCACATACGCACACAGTAAAACACACTTTTAAATTGTACATATTTCTACCTAAAACATGCAGATTTATATTCATGTTTCTCTGAAATGCAACATTTTGAGCACATTTGTTTGAGCACCACAAAATCCAAATCTGTGTGCAATCCAAATGCCAACCGGATTCCAATCCAAGTCCTTATCCTTGAAGTAAAATTTAGGCTCGTTTACTTAAAAATGCAAACGGAGCAAAATTCTCCAGCATATCATGATAAGAGCAGTTTAAATCCCATGCTAGTGGGCTGCTGGATGGAAACACCATAAGAGGAGGGCTGCAGCTGTCTGCTTGACTGATTTACCACCCTGTTCACATAAAAGCCTCCAGTTGCTTTGTTCTCTTTTCAATTAAACCCCCATTACAAATATTAAGAGCCCAATTCTCCAGAAGTGCTGGGTCCCTAGAGAAACAACAAAGCATGCAGGCCCAGAAGTGGGGCAGAGAGCACGCTTTTGCATCAAGAAGGTTCCCAGCTCAACCAAGTTCATGTATATTAAGCCATTTACGTACTGCTCATCAGCATAGTGAACCCTGGTTGGTTTATGATAGAGATAGATTTTTTTTCTTGCCACTTACTTGTTCTCTGATGATGGTGGCATTCTGAGATGGCACTTGCATGGAAGAACTTAGTGGTTAGGCAGGTTGATATGGACAATTTGAGTTTAAAAGATTCCCAGTAGCAAATGCTGTAGAAGAAGATTTTACCCGAACTCTGGAGAAACTGTGGAACAAACGAGTCACTGCTGGACTTTATGGACAATTGTTGGGGGGATTGGATAGGGGCTCCTTGATGAGTCCCTTTCATTGATAAACATACCTTTTCACCAAAATTGCCACTAGCTGTGATTGCTTTTCTTGTCCCATCCTTGCTACCATTCTCTTGCCTTGCAAGCAGAGAGCACCAGTGAGCAGGGGGCTGTGCTCCAGATTGGTGGCCATTACTATTTCTTGTGGCAATGAATTCCATAGTTTTACTATGCTCATTGTGTGGAAGCTCTTCCTATGATCTCCCACCAATAAGTTTCATGGAATGACCCAGGTTCTAGCACTATTTTCTCCATGCCATGCATAAGTTTAAATACCTCTATCACCTCTCTCCTTATGCACCATTTTCCCTAAGCTAAACAATGGCCTTTGCAACTGTTCCTTATAAGGGATTTGTCCCTTTTTAGTTGCTTTCTCTGCAGTTTTTCCAACACAACCATTTCCTTTTCCATGTGCAGTGAGCAGAATAGTACACAATGTTCTAAGTTCAGTTGCACCAAAGATTTGTACAAGGTGGCCTAGATGGGATGGACACGTAACCTCTCTGTACTACATCTCACTACAGGGGAAAGGGAAAGGGAAAGGAAAGGGAGTTGTCAATTTGAAACTGAGTTCAAGTGACAAACTGCAAGTGATAGATAAAATAACTTTCTGTTTTACCCTTTCATGATATTTTGGCACTAAAAATCAATAGCAATTCACCCTTTTTCCTGCTGCCATGAATTTTGGCAGTGAAGCAGGGATGGCAGGGGCCCATGTTGTGAGCCGCCCCGAGGCTTCGTTGTGATGGGGGCGGCATAAAAATGTTTTAAATAAATAAATAGATAGATAGATAAATGTACAGGTCGTGTGCTGCATGGACGTTTGTCTTGATGCAGCAGGGCTCTCATATGTTCTTATCTGGAAGAATATAGGGCTCAAATCTTGCACGGCTTCTCACAGGATCACTCAGTGGATGGCCCAGAGATCAGTTTGCCCACCCTCACCTGGCCTTCTGCAGAACCGATACAGCAGCCGCCGCACATGTTTAAAGCTCCTCCCGAGAGCCAGTTCAATCCATCAGCAAAATCAAGTGCTAAAGGTGTTCTTGGACTGCACCACCTCAGGCTGCAGGGGGCAATTGCATGGTTGAATGTTCCTGCAGGAAAAGAAAAATTTTCCCTGCCCATGTGGGGGGAGCATGTTAAAGAAAATGATTCATCCATCTCCCAGACATGCTCTTTTTCTATGCACTAAGAAGTTATTTAGTGGAGAATTCAAACATGCTTTTCTTCCACCTGCAGGCTAAAATGGTAATAACGGTCATGAAAAGATTTAATACTGGATTCTGTTCATTGCATAAACTGGCCCACAAGATAGAGTGAAGGACAGATTTATTAGGAGTTAATTTGATTATGAGCTAAAAGTTTATAGAGAGACATCAAAGTCCAGTTTATAGTCGGGAAAGTTAAGAGAATGAGCTGTAAACCAGCAAGTCCCCCTTTTAAATCATGCTTCTGCCACGACCACACTTCAGCAAATTGCAATTATTTCGGCCTTACTCCCTGACCTGCAATATGGGAATAATGAAACAAACTCATCTTACTTGTTTTTGTAAGGACTGCAAGGATTTCTAAGAACTGGTGTGGCTTAGGAATGAAAAGGCTGAGCTGTGAACTGGGGAGTCTCGGGTTCAAAGATCAAGTCTTCCATGAATTCACTAAGCCACCTCGAGGGAGATAACCTCAGTTTCTCCATCTGGAATAACAGTCCTGCCACACAGGGCTGCTGGAAGAGTTGTAAGTAGATCACACACATAAAGCATTCTGAACAAATGCAAATGCTGTATGAATGCTTACCCTTTGGCAAAATTAGTATTATCATACCCTTGCAGGATACAAATGTGAAATACAGAGAGGGTACACTCTTATACTTTGCCAAAAATGGGAAATACATCACCCCAAAAAATAACAAGAAAGGACACAAGTTGCAAATGCCAATTTAAAATTTAGAGATGACAATTTAGAAACAATCGCTATAATTTAAAACGAAATGCAGTGTACCTCTACATTATGTGGGAGATGGTGGCCAGGTGAGCTGTGGGTCTGAGGTTCAGCCTTCTGTCAAGGTGTGAACTGTTGATACACAACATCAAGGGTTCCATTGTGACCACTTCTGATTCCTTGTCTTTCACCTGGATTTGGACTGAACAGTCAGTCAAATAGAAGACGGTCCTCTGTAAAGTAGGTCACATGGCCACCTCCAATTGCACTTGCTGGCTCACATTGGGAGTATGTCCACAGCCCCCTGGCAAGCAGGAAACCTGGGATCACACAAAGCACTATCCTACATATAGTGAGCTCAGGGATTCCAGCGACTCAGTTCCAGAAGAATTTTTATTTGCAGAGATGCTCACATCATGCAGCATCCTCCGAGAATTCCTTGTTTCTTCTGGTTATGTCCCCAAGGGCAGAAACAAAAAAGGTGCATTTACTACCAAACTGGTCCCTCTCCCATTTTATGGGAAGCTTTGCAGTCTTGCCAACCCATCCCTGTGATTTGCCATGAAAAGCTGGTCATGCTGGGAAACCACTAAGGACAGGGCTCAGTGTAGGTCAGTGTGCTTCACGCCCATCATTTTCCTCTTCCCCACTTGGTCCTCCAGCGGGATCCCAGGCACACCATGAGAAGAGCAAGCCTCCTCTCCTCTCCTGCAACCGCTTTGCCCCGTTTGGGGGTAGAAGAGATGATGGGGAAAGCCCGCCCCACTGCCAGTCCACACCTTGGCAGGCAGCAGCTCCTATTTCAAAGTGACATCACAGCACTTCCAAGGGGAGGATACCCATTTTTTCTCTTTCCTTTTATTCTTATTTTAAAATGTTGTGCACCCAGAAATGTTCGCCCATGTTTTGTTTTGCCCACCCCCACTAGGGCAGGCCTGTGCTTTCTGCAGAAGTGCTAACTGGAGCTTTTCCAGCCTGTGGAGGGGTCCCAGGGATGACGTTCCTCCTGTGCAGGGAGAACAGGTACTCAGTGGAGGGCAAATGATGCAATCTGCTCCCAAGCTTTGCGGGAGAAGAATGGAATCAATCCTGTTTTCCACCCTCCCCTTTCCTCCAGAGATTTTCTAAATGGGTCCATGGTTCCGATCATTCCTATTCCTTCCTTGCACGGCAACTCAGTTCAGAGGCAGAGACAGAAAATGATGTTGTGCCACAGTGGAAACACGAGCAACGCATGACTGATTATTTCTCTTCTACTTTTGTTCTACCAAACCATGCAGACATCAAATGGAAAGGAGTGAGGCTAAGTAGTGGAATTAAAAATATGAGCAAATGCAAAAAGGGGAAATTATCTACATTCCTTTAAATGTCAGTGCATAGCCTTCCTCTGCCACTTGGGAAGCTTTCTTCATTCTTTCTGCACTCTTCAATCTAAGATGTGAAGAGAACGTTTCCTTAATGAGAGAAACATTTCTTTCTAACAAGACCATTTGTGGTGGATCTGCCACCTCACTGCCCTGGAACTCTGTTCTTAAAGAGGCACCCCAGGTAGTCACTCTTTAAGGGATACTTGGGCATTCCACAACCTGTAACAAAGTCTGAATTTTATTTTCATTTTCAATATTTAAAAAGATGAAATGAAACTTCCATCCCTTTTATCAGATAACCTGTCTAGGTTCAAAGAGCGCAGATGTGTATAGGTTCCATGCCGGCAGAGACAGATCAAACCACCATTTCCACTGAGGCTAATGACGCCTTCAGTCTAATTAAAAAAAGATGATTAAAACACCAAAACATCACGAGGAGCCAATTTATCCATTCATCAAAGAACATTAATATGCCAATAAAAGTTTGAACTACTCTTCACTGGCAGCCTCCTGGTCCCTGGGCAACCCAGGAAGAGCCTAAGAGAAGAGAATTTGGATTCAATCTCTTGCATCACCCAGTGCAAGAGTTTCCAAACCCACCTCTGCTACAATACTGTGAATAAGAGGTGTATTCATACATTTTATATATGTTTTCTATAAAGGAACTGGGCTTTAGGTTGGATGTCAGGAAGTCCTTCCTGATGGTTACAACCCCTAGAATATGGAATGGCTTGCATAGGAGGTGATGGGGCCCCATCAGTGAGGGTCTTCAAGGAAAGACTGAACAAGCACATGTTGGGTCTTGTATGAGTGCACCTGGCTGGAGCCAGGGGTCAGACTAGATGGCCCAGGAGTCCCCTTCTGACTAGCTATTTTTCTATGTTTTCTATTTTGAAATGCAGAAACTCATCGACATGGTCCTCCAAAGAGATTCCCAAAATCAGTAGTTGTATGAACACACACACATGTGTGTATATCAGTTTTCATCTCCACTGGGAGCAAGACTTTTATACAGTCAGCAGGCGCTGATTGCTCACTCAAGACCAAGCTGTCCCGAATTACTTCTTATTGCAAGAGGAAGCAATACATTTTTGATAGGGAAATGAATTCTTTCTGCACAGCCACTGCGAGGATTGCAGCTAAGTCTAGAGTGGACAAGGGATGCTGAAGCAACGTGATGCTGGGGGTGACAGGCAATGTCAGCATCCTTGCTAATAAAGAACTGACTGCTGCTTCCCTGAGGATCCCAGCAGCACTACACCACCCGGAGGGAGAGTTTAGCTCAGCCTTGTCCTTTCCTGCTTCCCTGGGGATCTGTGAATCAAGAAAACCTGAGATCATGCAAATCCTCCAAATTCAGACCCAAATTTATTCCAAATCCCCATCAGATTGTGGGCTTTTAAAAAATTTGTTTTCTGTAGAAATCCATGAGTAAGTTTGTGAATACTTCCCCCCCAAATGTATGCATCAATTATGTACAACTTTGAATTGCATGGTTAAAGTATATCTGTTTGCATTTTCAAATGTATGTATTTTTCGTGCCCTTCCTTCAATGCTTGCTGGTTTTGATCCAGAAGATGCAAACTGGGTGAAATGCGTGTAAACAAACCAAACCAAGCCAAACCTGAAACTAATTTCTCAAATATCCTTATTCTCTCTAGACTTAGTTTCAATCTTGGATCCCTCTTGTGGAGGGAAAGAAAATAGGTTAAAACAAAAAGGGTCCTGAAGTTCAGCATCTTACAATGCCTCCATGAAAGGTTAAGACAGTCTCTTCCTAACTTTCTGCCTTTCTAATTTTCCACCCTAATTTTCTGCCCTTCATATGGTTCAAAGGCTTGATAAAGCTTTTTGGAACTATTGATTCACCACTGAAATGTGCTTCCTCCATTTAGCAGACGGGTCAGTCAAGGATGCTAGCTGGCTCCATCCATTAGTGACTAGCACTCCTCCTGAGCTGAGATGCCTTTCTCTTGGCTTCACTTCAGAGCAACACAAGGTGGAATTAAGTGGCAGGAAAGACTGCAGCTCTGCTTCTAGTTGCTTCTTCCTCCCTCCCTCCCTCCCTCTCTCTCTCTCTCTCTCTCTCTCTCTCTCTCTCTCTCTGTGTGTGTGTGTGTGTGTGTGTGTGTGCATGTGTGCGAGAGAGAGAGAAAACAGCAGGTGTGGGCAGGAATTGTGAACATTTGCAATACTATCATCTTGCATCAGACCACCCAATGTTTTAATATTCAGATGCTGAGCAAGGATGACGAAGACAAAGGCAACAAAGCAACCTGGAAAGGCAACCTGGAAAATCCAGTCCTAGGTTAAATCATGACTGCTTGGGTTCTTGTCCACATACACCAGTTCATGATACATACTAAGGATCAATACAAGATTCATTGCATTCACACTTATATACTTGATTATGCTGCATACATCCTCCCATAATAAAAACAGAATGGAGGACAGTTTGCTAAGGAAAACTTTACATTTCCAAGGCTTGCCATGAGGGAAGCAAAGAGATGTGCATGCTAAAATTTCATACATCGGAAATGTTTGCACAAAGAATGAATACATTTGGAAAAACCCACACAAATCCAGTAGTCTCAATGGGGAAGTGGGCATACAGTTCAGAAATGCCTACAAATAATGTGCATATTTATACATGTGAACATGGAAATAAGTATTAATTTCTGTGCCAGATCCCATTCCATCCCCACCCCCAAAAGGCCCATTCCAAGATGCTGCAGGAAAATGAGTCAGGTGGAGATAGCTTTGTCCAAGGGACTCAAGCTCAGTGGTATGGCACTTGCACCCAAGTGATTTTCCAGGTAGGGCTGGGAAAGAAACTAGGGAGAACTACTTCTAGTCAGTGTCAACAGTACTGGGTTACAGGGACCAACAGTCTGACTCAGTATGGGCAGCTGCCACTGTTCCTGTGGGTGATTGTCTAACATGTGCATTCCAGTATTCAGAATTCCTTCTATCCCATCTCTTGCATATTCTATGGTAATGTAAACATGCATTTAATTGCAGATTTTCTAACTATAAGGCTGTATCCTGAAACACTGTTACTGACAAGAACTGGGTCACAATGTTTGGAGAACCACAAGCCCATTCCAATCTGGATTAGTCTGAAAGGTTCAGAGCCAGTCAGGCTAGACCAAAGTTCAGAAAGACTAAATCCATCACACAGCGGCCACCTGCTTGAAAACTTTCACTGTATCACCTTTCATTGGATTACATTCTAGGGCAGAGAGGTAGCACTGCCCAGTCATTTTGGGGTCCACTGTTGCTCTGCATTGAAAGCACACCTTGGAACACAAATGAGTGGTTCCCATAGTTTTGCACTGTAAAGGAAGATCAATAACGGTAGCTAAGCTGTCTTTTAGAGAAACTTGTCTGCCATTATTGATCTTTTCATTAAGGAACACTTGAGACGCTTCCAAGATTGCTGAGATTACAATTCAGAAGCCACTGCCTAGTGTTGTACGAATCAGTGAATATTAAAAAGTGCATCGTCATTCACTCCATTTTCTAACATGGTTCCCATTCATCAACAGCCATTTATGAATAACTCTAAGCATGGTTACCCATAAATTATTTCTCGAAATCCTGCTTTTACAGATTTTATAATTCCCTCCTTGTCTGAGAACAACAGCAGGCTCCTCCATCTCCAGTCCCAGCTTTGCATGACTATTTATCACCATAACCAGCAATCCAGGACCTTCACACCTGAGTATGCCTGGCATGTCCTTTCTAGGCTCAGCCCTAGCATTTGTCTCCCCCTGACAGGTGTCCTGCTGAACGGCCATCTTATATTATAACCAGTGGCGATTTCCTTGGGTGGGAAAACTGAGCCTGCAGATGTTGTTAGACTATACTTTTTAATAAAATTTTGTCAAAATGTGAAAAATGCTCCATATTTAAAAGATCAGAATACAAGAGGAACTGAAATGGATGAATCTACAACCAGGGTTTTGAGTGCTTAGGTCTTCACAGTCTGGGTTTGAATCCCTGCCTATTCAAAAATGTTAATGATTAATTCAGGTCATGCCCCCACAACTGGCTGTGGGAGGAACTGCTCATCTTGAACAGCTGTACAGCTCCAGACAGGCTTAACATGGACTTCTACATATAGGAAATAGCCCTACCTATTGATTTGACTGAGGCAGATGGATGAGAACTCTACTTCAGTGCGCCTTTAATAAGAGTTTCAGAATTTGGCTACATCAAGACTACAGTTAAACAAAAAAAATCAAAGCCAAAAAGGAGGCAGTGGCCAATGATTACAATGTCAGCAGAATGAAGCAAGCAAGTGGATAAACCAAACCCCAAGGCTAATACACTCCCCTCTGAAACAGCCATTTTCAGTCAACAGCCTACATGTGTTTACGTTCTTAGTGCATTCTACTTTCTCTCACATAAAGGAGAGCGTGGCTCTTTGGGCTGGGAACTATTCTGGCCTTCATAGGCACAGCATGGTTCAAGGATAAGGATCATTTGGCTCTCTGGGCAGTGGACGTTGGTGGTTCCGGGACGACTGGGGAAGTGTTTCCACTCCAGGCTCTAGTCTAAACTTCCAACTTTCCATTCATGGGAATGGAGCAATTTGGAGGCAGGAGGGGATATAGGCTTAGCATCACAGATAACTCTTTTTTAATTTCATATGGAATTTTCATATGGAAGTCGGAGGACATATACCACCTCCACTGTTTCCAGATGTTGTGGAAATCTAGCTCCTATCAGCCCAGAGCAGTGTGGCCCAATGGGCGGGGATGATTGGAACCAGGACCCAGCAATATCTGGAGGGCCCCATGTCCCTCTTCTGCTGCCAGGTCTAATTCAAAAACAAAAACAAAACTTTTCCTTCCTCTTTAGAACTAGGATATCATTTGTTTGGAAATTATATCAATGTATTTGATTCACTGATGAAATGGAATTATTCTAAATCTTTTCTTGAAAGATTCCTTCATTCTCAGTTACTCTGTGATGTTGCATTACTTCCTATACACTTCTGCATAGGTGTGAGTCTATTTACTTCTCCTGAGTCAGCTCCTGACCTGGGTGTGTGTGGGCATGAGGATACAGAAATGCTAATATGATCTTGAAAAATATTACAAGAATCTGTCAAGGTTTGGGGGAAAAAACCAAGTCAAAACAGAGGCCTCTAACTCTATTTGCATACAATGCAAAGAATAGGGTACTGTTTGCTATAGCATATTCAATACTAAAAAGAAAAATACAACCAGAGAAATTGCTTTCAAGAAAAAGACCAACATTTACCCCCAGGTGGGCACAAAACTGTATTATGCAATTATTTTAAACTAAAATGCTTTAACTTTAAAGGAAGTGTGTCTAAAAATGCTGAATACTATTTAAAGATTTCCATTTTGCCTTTCAGGCCCCACTATGAGTAGGGAGATCTCAGGGGCATATTTGCTGTCAACAGACATAAATACTACACCCTACACACTTAGTAGCTGCAGCTGCAGCAGTTGACTCTGGTTAGATGCCCCGCGGCACTAAACTCTTAGCTGGGGAATTGACACCGGATGTCTAGGTAGCTGAAGAAAGGAAGGAGGGGATCTCTTGGAAGCCAGAAGGGTCAACCAAGAGAGCAAGAAAACTGGTGTAAGAAGAACACCGCGACTGCTTGCAACTTCTCTCTGTGGCAGGAAGGTTCAGTGGATGTCACCAACTGTGAATTCCCAACAGGCTTACAGAAGGTTCAAGAATCTAGCAGATTAAAACAATGATGTTTCTCCTGAATTTTGTCCCTGCTTGGAAATCACTGTTGCCCACGGGGACCATTTATGCCCGCAGGGTTGTCAGAAATCAAGTATACGGAAATGCTTCTTGCCATACTAACAAAGAAGCTTCTACAACAGTGCAGGCTAATTAATTTACGCTTCTAACTGAAATGACTTTCTTGAGTTAATAAATAAATAAAAATCAGAAGGTCACTGAGTTGTACTTGGAGACCAGCCCATTAGCATACATCTGCATACTAATGAAGAGGTGGGGGAAGAGCAATTTAAAAAGAGATGGCCATTTACCTTTCCTTGAAAACTTCATTACTTTTAAGGAATGCCACACTTCAAGCACTAATTCACACCTTTAACTACCCCAGCACAGATGGCAAATAGGGACTTTGGTCGATTTGCGTGATAGGCAAGGTGTCCTCTTTGAGTCAAACACAAGTATTCCAAGGAAATTATTTGCTGAAGAGTCATTTAAAGGGGGGAAAAAAACTTGGCACAGGAAATGCCACCTGGAATTTCACCTAGAGGGAATTTTTTGCTCTATCTTTAAACAAGCAACTGCTAAATGAGGCTTAGAAATAATCAGTCATCTGGAATCCTGTGGTGTGCACAACAGTGCTAAGCTGAAAGTTTATGGGTAAATATTTTCAGTCAGGAAAAGGATTTGGGGGAGTTTCAAAGAGTTCTCCAAAAACCTCACCTTTTTTTGGAACCAGTGTTTCAGTTGTGATCACTGCACCTTCCAGCAGCCACTTTGGTGCCTCTTTTATTGAAAAAAGGTTTGGGCTTCCTTTTATAGGCATGTATTCTAATCAGCCATTGGCCATGTGGCTATCATGATGTCAACATAGTGATGAGAAGCTATGTGGTTCTTGCCTTAAGATGAAATCACAAAGTCAAAACAGTGAGGGCAGTACTTCACTTACTCTGAATGGGATTGCATTTTCGCACCATTTTGAAACCCATGGAACTATCAATGAAGTGCAGGGGTCAAACTTTTCTGGGGGTAGAATTTTAATACAATGTGCTCACCTCCTAGGTTTTGCTTTGGTCTGAATAAGTTTCACGACCAGATGATCAGGGAAAACTTTTTCCATAACCCCCTTGCTCTTTCCAAGAAGTTGAGTAACAAATCACACTTCCAAGAACTGATCCCAGAATTGCAGTGCAGAGATTCCAAACAAAGTAATGCAAAACAAGATGTCTAGGTTGGATAGAGTGCTAGACTTACAGGACTGCCATACACACAGGAGAGCTTATCATGTGGGTCAAGATGGGCAGGAGCAGATGCAAGCTTGGAGCAGACAGATAAAACGAACAGAGTCTATCCTAGAGACCTAAATCGGCCTGACAAATAGGTGCTTCGCACTGCTTCTGTAAACCTTGTCCAGTGCCAGGATGGGTAACAGCAGGATTGTGGCAATACAGTAGTGAGGGAAAAGAAATTCCAATCCAAGAAGTTGATATTGATGAAGCCAGTCCTTTAGGTATTCATTGCTCACTCCATTTAGAATGCAAAACTGGAGATGCTGCCAAATGTTGTGATTAGTCAGCTCATTGGCTGAAACATATGCATTCATAATGCTCACATTTGCACTGAGTTTGGATCACCGACTTATGCATTCATTTTTCATTTTGGAATACATTGTGAGCTTCTGACCATGCATGTTCTGCTCTCAGCTACAAAATGTTTGCAGTTGTGCTGATGCAGCTGCTGCCACTGTTGTTGGTTCCACAAGGAAATGTGTTGATGCCATTTTAACCCTTTGGGGAAGCAATAGCATTTGAATTCTTTCCATAAACCAATTGTGTTAAAAGGCGCAATGGCACGACTCCGATATATCTCCATCCTTTAGTGATCAGTGACGGTGGGTAACCATCATGTAGAAAGGCCACATGCAAACATCAAGAAGTGACACATAACTTGGTGAGATTGTATAAAATGAATTTTATACTTTCCAAGGAAATAGCAAATTAATCTCTGCTCAGAAGCAACTGACCTGACTGTGGTTGGAAGTACTCAGAACCAGCTCACCCCATTTCCAGCCATGATGCTTGCAGAATCAGTTGGATTGGAGGGATGCAAAGATTACCCTTGTTAGTAGGAATGTCCCTCAACAGCAACAGTGGCCTACTCTTCCACCCATCACCAAGAGCCCCTTTCACTCACACTGTATGCACCATTTAAAGCTCCATTTGACACTTCAGATATAACAGCAAGTTTAATCATGTTTCCACTGAAGCGTATTAATAAATTGTCTAACATTTGCCTACATTTGTTTCATTCCTGACTCCCAGTTCATTGCAAGCACGTTTCCTAATCTGTGCAAATTTCTTCCAGGGACGGAATTAGCCCCACTTTTGTCTATGAAAAAAAGTCGCACAAACTTTTCATAGTTGGGGAAACGTGTTCAAATTCCCTGTTGCCTGCTGCTCAGTTTGTGCAAGTTTCCTCTTCATGTAGTGCAAGTGAGGAAAACACACACAAATAGGGACCGGGCATGAGACAAGCAGCAGGACCGTGTTTCGAGAGCCCTGTGATCTCAAACATTATTTGTTCCCCTGTTTCTCTGTTTGTGTCATATGACATCAGGAGGTAACATCTGCAGAGGGGCTGGGCCAGGGGTGCACTGTGGCTGTGAGACGATAGCAGGAGTATTGCCATGAGGGGTACCCTGAAATATGGGCAGTGAAGGTGAGTACCTTCACTTCTCTTTCACCTGTAGAATCATCCCCAATTTTCTCCGAAAGCTAAATGATATTTGGAGAATGTTCATCCTGTCTTTACCTGGAAGGCAAAGGGGACCCATAACAAGAAGTAGGTTGCCCCAAGAGACCTATAAGAATTTCATTTCACTTCACTAATCACTTAGAAATGCCCCATTTGCATACCCAAGTGGCATGTGTGTTCTCTGAACATGCTTACAATGCTCAAACTTGTGTTTACAAAATGTGCAGTTTAAAATAAATATGCATTGATGAAATGCCCACTTTTACACTTTAATCAATGAAGAGGAAAAGTACACTTTAAAAATTGCATAATTTATTTTAATGATTTTATTTAACCACATACTTTTTAGACATTTGTACTTTCACAACTCAGTGTGTGTGTCGTTGGGGAAAGGGTGCATTTTTCCCATTCAAACATAGCAAAGAAACAAACTGCACATGAGAAGAGGAACCACCAAGCCCAGCTTTGAAGCAAAGTTCAGAGGATTTCCCTGAGCTCAAGCACTGCTGCTTCTCCCATCCATTGTTACCACATTCTATACCAACTAAGCTTTGTTGCGGTAACAATGGGCAGCGTACGGTACTTGTAGCCATAAGCATCACCCATACCATATAATAGTCATTTTACACGTGATTTGATCTACAGAATCAAGCACTGATCATGACAGTAACAGAGTTAATGACTAACCCATCACCATCTTTACTAATATCAGAGTTGACAATCAGCCCAGTCCATTTAGTGAGAAAATCTTCAGCTGCAGCATAATAACACAATGGAATAATTCAAGACCGAACAGAAAACAATTCCTACAACTTCTGCTGCCACCTTTATCTAATCTGATAGAGGACGGAACCAATTTGCTAAAAGAAGCATATAGGACATTGTCTAATCTGACTCTTCATCTAATTTCTGGGTTATTCCCAGAAATGAAGTTTTGTTTGCAGTCAAGAGAGAAGGATCTCTACTGCTAGTCTATCAGGGATATACACAGAACTGATCAGCACTGTGTCCAGGAATGCCAGGGGACTGCAGTGATGGCACAGTCCAGGGTTAGGACTAGGGTACCACAGGAGACCTATGCAGGAACCCTTGACTTGCATACAGCCACTACCAGTGATGCAATAGGCTGGATTTCCTCTATCTATTCTGCAACTCTGAGTGCTGTACTCACAGTCTTGTAGCAGGCCAATTGAGTGTTCTTTCACACACTACAAAAAAAAAGGCTGAACAAAATTATCTGCTGCTGAGGATATATTCAGGGCTGGCCCTGTCTGAGGAAGAGGGAGGGAACTGCCTCGGGTGGCAGATGCAGGGTGGAGGCAGCAGTGCAGCCCACTTTCCATTTTTTTCTTACTCCCCTGACCATTCTCCTCTGTCAAGAACCAGAACCTGTCCTGTCCTCCTCGGACTAGCCTGCTGCTCTCAGATGTGAATGAAGATAGCGTCCCATCACCAGCTCTAAAATAAGATTCAGCTGCTACTCCAGTTTGCTTCTGTGTGGAAAAGGCCATGATGATGTGGGCATATGTGCAGTGGGACCACCCTGCCCTTTCACACAAGCATCAAAATATTCAGGACCAGCCCTGTTTGTACTCCACAGGGAAAGTCAGTACAACACTGAGGCATTCCGGGCATCTGCCACATTCACACTGGACATTTGCTGGTGCACACCTGAAGCAGCTTTGCTGTACATCTCAAACAAGTTGAAGAAACTCTCACACTGATGGGCAAGTCTCACTCCTTAAATTATGCCCCACCACACATGACCTCCTTGGATAGTCAGCTCAGCTCCATCTGTGCCATGTTTTGGGCTCCTCATTACAGAAAGGATATAGCCAGGTTAGAGTCAGTGCAGCGTAGGGCCACAAGGTTGGTGGCCGGTTTGCAGGGGATGGGGTATGAGGCGAGACTGAGGGAACTGGGTCTCTTCAGCCTGGAGAAGAGGAGACTCCAAGGGGATGTGTTGACAACATACTGGCATGTGAGGGGATGTCACACGGAGATGGGCAGAGACCTGTTCTCCCCTGAAGAGGAAGGCAGGACACGCTCCAACGGAGCAAAGCTCAGGGAACCAAGGTTCCATTTGGATGCCAGGAAGCACTTCCTGACAGTTAGGACCCTGAGGGTGTGGAATGGGCTTCCACGAGAGGTCGTTGAGGCCCCATTAGTGTGGGTGTTCAAGGATAGGCTGGACGTCCACATGGTGGGCATGTCGTGAGCAGAGCTGGCTGGTGCCGGAGGTCAGACTAGATGGCCCGGGAGACCCCTTCTGACTCTCTCTGTTTCTATGTTTCTATGTTTGGAGATAACTTGAGGAAAGGGTGGGATGAGAATCAGTGAGGAATGTTGGACTAAAGAAGAAAGATGTGTAAAGAACATTCTGCAGTCTAGACTGTGATGGTGGAGTTTTGAAGTGTCTCAGGGTCTCGCCCCTGGCACAGAATGACACACTCAAGCCATCCCCTGTGTTACAGGTCTACTGATCAAAATGGCTGTAACCACCATCATTGCAAAATGAAACTTTTAATATGAAGAGTTACAGAACGAAAAGAGGTATCTAGCTGGCACATGGGGAGCAGTTTATAGAGAGCAGTGTGCATTCAGCATCTTTCCTGATACATGTTGTTAATTTATGCTTTCCATTATGTGACTCACACAGGGTGCCATCCAAGGAGGCCCCCTGTGACCCTCCAAACTCGTTGGATTATGGACATCCAAGGAGGAAGAGGAGCTGCATGGAGGTAAAGGTTGCCTCTGTGATCCTCCTGCCCTGCTGAACAGATAAGATGGCTGATTTCAGATATCTAACTGCAGTGCTTTGGAGTGCGTGAGTGAGTGAGTGAGAGAAAGAGAGGGAGAGAAGCCAAAGGACCATTGGGAGAAATTTCTTTTTGTGGTATCAGTTGCCTTGCTGTGCCTCTCCGCTCACTAGAATGCCTGCTAAACCCCCTCTTTGAGGGCACTGTTATGACTTGGGAGAAACAACTCGTGCTGGTTCTTCAATGCCTGCAGTGGGAGGGATGCTCTGAACATGGACTGGATCCCCAGTTCTGGAGTTGGAGCTGGTTCTGTCCTCAGATCTGGGAATACAAGCTGTCCTGTGGCCCACTAGGCACTACCTGAAGCCAGAGGAACACTCTGTTACTTACTGAATTAGTCTGGCACCCTGTGACACATGATCACTGTGTGGTTAACAAAGCAAATACAAGCTTCCAACTACACTGACTGAAAAGCTCAACATCAGATTTAAAACAGGAATAAATTGGTGTATCCCCATCCCAGTATCTGATGAATAGCAAAGATGGCACCTAGTGTACCTGTTTGTGGAGGCTGGTGTATAACTGGGGTGCTGCTACCTAAAAGGCCCTCTGTCTATGGGTTGCTTGCTGTAGCTGGCTTGTCAGGGGGACTCAGAGCTCAGGCCTCTTAGATAATCTTCAGTAGGTAGCTCCTTATGGGATGAGGTACTCTTTCAGATAACTTTCCAAGCCTTTTAAGGCTTCAGGATTACAAGCACCACCATAAACTGGGCATGGAATAAACTTTGAGATCCACTGGCCTTCAGAAAATTCTTCCTCAATTTGGTGCTTTCCAGATGTGCTTGACCACAAGCCTTACTCTTGGTTGACTAGGGGGGACTAAGATTTGTCATCCAAATGTCTGCAGAAGACCAGGTGGGGAAAGATGCTCCTAGAGTTCAGAGGAAGTATTTCCATTCTTGCATAACAGAGTAGAAAGGAAACCCAGGATAGCAGAAGAAAGATAAGGATCAGTAGAACCCACAGATATAGGGGAGAATGGGAAAGGGGTACATACTATGGCTTCTTAGGAGAAACACACAAATGCATGCAGAGGTAGAAAAACTGATTTGCTAGAGCAAATTTCCTCCTAAGTGGCCTTTCAGAAAAGTAATTGGGAGATATATCAAGAGGATGCAGTTCCATCATATGACACCAGAGGCCACCACAACCCCAAAATTCTCCACACTCCCCTCCTCCCCACATCTCTCCATTGAAATGCAACTCCTGCCTTCTTCTGTGTTTGTTCTGTGTATATTTATTTTCAATGAGGTCAGGAGTATCAAGGTTGTAAAATAACGCATCTCACTTGTTTTCTTCCCAGATCTCATACAAAGGACTGCTGGAGTCAATTATCTCCTGAATATGGTTTCTTCCCCCATTCCTTC